>NW_026970180.1:300000-380000 GCF_028390025.1 Pseudophryne corroboree
CACTGCATCCTTGCTGCTTTCTCATGTAGAAGTCTGTTTAATGTGAAAACAAGGTGATATCTAATTAGCACACAGGTAAGGAATTAAGAAAATCTTTATTTAAGGGTGAAGATGTTTCTCACAAAATCGTTGCCCCAATGCATCATTGAAATTCAAGCTGGAAAGATCACTTGTACATTTTGTATTGCTCTTCTGGTGACAATGTAGTTTGTTTTTGTCAATTACCCTTTTAATAATAGGGTAAAGAAAATTAAGTGGATTTTTTAAAGAAAACTATATTGTCAATATACTATTAAAACACATTAAAATGGTAAAAGTTATTGTACTTTAAGTAAAAATAAAAGAGCAAAAATATCAATCCCAGTTTTGATTACTTAATTTAACAAAAAAAAAATGCATATAGCAAAGGATAGTTTCAATCTGCCTACCTCTGGGTTATGGGCCCAGCATGCTTCAATTGCAGTACTCTGCTGCACATGTAAGTGCAAGAGATCCTGAAGCACTCACTCATCATGGGAAAGTACCAATGTGTTTCTTCGTTGGTTGATGGAAGAAACATCTTACAAAAACTCTCCAGATTATTGACTTTTTAAAGTTTTTCTAGGAAACGTTCTAGATGTATGCTTATTAGCCTTTGTCAGTATGTACTTTTTTGCAAAGTGTCTCTGTGGCGCAATCGGTTAGTGTGTCCGGCTACTAACCAAAAGGTTGGTGGTTCAATCCCACCCAGGGACGTAATTGACCTTGTTATCAGATTTTGGTGATCTTTAAGTAGACAAGTCAAAATTTCAAACCCCCTGTTATGGTGTAGGATACCTGGCCTTCTCTGATGTAATCAGAGTTAGATTTGATTCATTGATTTTATAAAAACAGCTAGGAAGCACAATTTAGCAGTGGGTTGCAGAGAAAAAGAAATATGCTGGCAAAAAAAATCCAATTGAGTGATTAAACAGCTCTTCATTTTCTGGCTTTATTTTTATGCTAACAAATTTGTTCTCTGAAAAGTGTCCACAAAGCCAAGTCTCTGATTAACACCTTTGTAGGGATGGTTTTTCACCTATTACTAAATTAAACTTGCTTCATTGGAAAGGCAGCAAGATGCATCCTCATTTCAATGTCTACTGAAATAATACAGGTTGACACCAGGAAACATTAACGCCACTGCATCCTTGCTGCTTTCTCATGTAGAAGTCTGTTTAATGTGAAAACAAGGTGATATCTAATTAGCACACAGGTAAGGAATTAAGAAAATCTTTATTTAAGGGTGAAAATGTTTCTCACAAAATCGTTGCCCCCAATGCATCATTGAAATTCAAGCTGGAAAGATGATTTTAATATATCACTTGTACATTTTGTATTGCTCTTCTGGTGACAATGTAGTTTGTTTTTGTCAATTACCATTTTAATAATAGGGTAAAGAAAATTAAGTGGATTTTTAAAAGAAAACAATACTTTCAATATACTATTAAAACAAATTAAAATGGTAAAAGTTATTGTACTTTAATGAAAAATAAAGAGCAAAAATATCAATCCCAGTTTTGGATTACTTTAATTAACAAAAAAAATGCATATAGCAGAGGATAGTTTTAATCTGCCTACCTCTGGGTTATGGGCCCAGCATGCTTCCATTGCAGTACTCTGCTGCACATGTAAGTGCAAGAGATCCTGAAGCACTCACTCATCATGGGAAAGTACCAATGTGTTTCTTCGTTGGTTGATTTAAGAAAATTCTTACAAAAACTCTCCAGATTATTGACTTTTTAAAGTTTTTCTAGGAAATGTTCTAGATGTATGCTTATTAGCCTTTGTCAGTATGGACTTTTGCAAAGTGTCTCTGTGACGCAATCAGTTAGTGTGTACGGCTATAAACCAAAAGGTTGGTGGTTCAATCCCACCCATTGACGTAATTGACCTTGTTATCAGATTTTGGTGATCTTTAAGTAGACAAGTCAAAATTTCAAACCCCCTGTTATGGTGTAGGGTACCTGGCCTTCTCTGATGTAATCAGAGTTAGATTTGATTCATTGATTTTATAAAAACAGCTAGGAAGCACAATTTAGCAGTGGGTTGCAGAGAAAAAGAAATATGCTGGCAAAAAAAAATCCAATTGAGTGATTAAACAGCTCTTCATTTTCTGGCTTTATTTTTATGCTAACAAATTTGTTCTCTGAAAAGTGTCCACAAAGCCAAGTCTCTGATTAACATCTTTGTAGGGATGGTTTTTCACCTATTACTAAATTAAACTTGCTTCATTGGAAAGGCAGCAAGATGCATCCTCATTTCAATGTCTACTGAAATAATACAGGTTGACACCAGGAAACATTAACGCCACTGCATCCTTGCTGCTTTCTCATGTGGAAGTCTGTTTAATGTGAAAACAAGGTGATATCTAATTAGCACACAGGTAAGGAATTAAGAAAATCTTTATTTAAGGGTGAAGATGTTTCTCACAAAATCGTTGCCCCAATGCATCATTGAAATTCAAGCTGGAAAGATGATTTTAATATATCACTTGTACATTTTGTATTGCTCTTCTGGTGACAATGTAGTTTGTTTTTGTCAATTACCATTTTAATAATAGGGTAAAGAAAATTAAGTGGATTTTTGAAAGAAAACAATACTGTCAATATACTATTAAAACAAATTAAAATGGTAAAAGTTATTGTACTTTAAGTAAACATAAAATAGCTAACATATCAATCCCAGTTTTGGATTACTTTAATTAACAAAAAAATGCATATAGCAGAGGATAGTTTCAATCTGCCTACCTCTGGTTAATGGGCCCAGCATGCTTCCATTGCAGTACTCTGCTGCACATGTAAGTGCAAGAGATCCTGAAGCACTCACTCATCATGGGAAAGTACCAATGTGTTTCTTCGTTGGTTGATTTAAGAAAATTCTTACAAAAACTCTCCAGATTATTGACTTTTTAAAGTTTTTCTAGGAAACGTTCTAGATGAATGCTTATTAGCCTTTGTCAGTATGTACTTTTTGCAAATTGTCTCTGTGGCGCAATCGGTTAGTGTGTCTGGCTACTAACCAAAAGGTTGGTGGTTCAATCCCACCCAGGGACATAATTGACCTTGTGATCAGGTTTTGGTGATATTTAAGTAGACAAGTCAAAATTTCAAACCCCCTCTTATGGTGTAGGGTACCTGGCCTTCTCTGATGTAATCAGAGTCAGATTTGATTCATTGATTTTATAAAAAACAGCTAGGAAGCACAATTTAGCAATGGGTTGCAGAGAAAAAAAATATGCTGGCAGAAAAATCCAATTGAGTGATTAAACAGCTCTTCATTTTCTGCCTTTATTTTTATGCTAACAAATTTGTTCTCTAAAAAGTGTCCACAAAGCCAAGTCTCTGATTAACACCTTTGTAGGGATGGTTTTTCACCTATAACTAAATTAAACTTGCTTCATTGGAAAGGCAGCAAGATGCATCCTCATTTCAATGTCTACTGAAATAATACAGGTTGACACCAGGAAACATTAACGCCACTGCATCCTTGCTGCTTTCTCATGTAGAAGTCTGTTTATTGTGAAAACAAGGTGATATCTAATTAGCACACAGGTAAGGAATTAAGAAAATCTTTATTTAAGGGTGAAGATGTTTCTCACAAAATCGTTGCCCCAATGCATCATTGAAATTCAAGCTGGAAAGATCACTTGTACATTTTGTATTGCTCTTCTGGTGACAATGTAGTTTGTTTTTGTCAATTACCCTTTTAATAATAGGGTAAAGAAAATTAAGTGGATTTTTTAAAGAAAACTATATTGTCAATATACTATTAAAACAAATTAAAATGGTAAAAGTTATTGTACTTTAAGTAAAAATAAAAGAGCAAAAATATCAATCCCAGTTTTGATTACTTAAATTAACAAAAAAAATGCATATAGCAAAGGATAGTTTCAATCTGCCTACCTCTGGGTTATGGGCCCAGCATGCTTCCATTGCAGTACTCTGCTGCACATGTAAGTGCAAGAGATCCTGAAGCACTCACTCATCATGGGAAAGTACCAATGTGTTTCTTCGTTGGTTGATGGAAGAAACATCTTACAAAAACTCTCCAGATTATTGACTTTTTAAAGTTTTTCTAGGAAACGTTCTAGATGTATGCTTATTAGCCTTTGTCAGTATGTACTTTTTGCAAAGTGTCTCTGTGGCGCAATCGATTAGTGTGTCCGGCTACTAACCAAAAGGTTGGTGGTTCAATCCCACCCAGGGATGTAATTGACCTTGTTATCAGATTTTGGTGATCTTTAAGTAGACAAGTCAAAATTTCAAACCCCCTGTTATGGTGTAGGGTACCTAGCCTTCTCTGATGTAATCAGAGTTAGATTTGATTCATTGATTTTATAAAAACAGCTAGGAAGCACAATTTAGCAGTGGGTTGCAGAGAAAAAGAAATATGCTGGCAAAAAAAATCCAATTGAGTAATTAAACAGCTCTTCATTTTATGGCTTTATTTTTATGCTAACAAATTTGTTCTTTGAAAAGTGTCCACAAAGCCAAGTCTCTGATTAACACCTTTGTAGGGATGGTTTTTCACCTATTACTAAATTAAACTTGCTTCATTGGAAAGGCAGCAAGATGCATCCTCATTTCAATGTCTACTGAAATAATACAGGTTGACACCAGGAAACATTAACGCCACTGTATCCTTGCTGTTTTCTCATGTGGAAGTCTGTTTAATGTGAAAACAAGGTGATATCTAATTAGCACACAGGTAAGGAATTAAGAAAATCTTTATTTAAGGGTAAAGATGTTTCTCACAAAATCGTTGCCCCAATGCATCATTGAAATTCAAGCTGGAAAGATGATTTTAATATATCACTTGTACATTTTGTATTGCTCTTCTGGTGACAATGTAGTTTGTTTTTGTCAATTACCCTTTTAATAATAGGGTAAAGAAAATTAAGTGGATTTTTTAAAGAAAACTATACTGTCAAAATAATATTAAAACAAATTAAAATGGTAAAAGTTATTGTACTTTAAGTAAAAATAAAAGAGCAAAAATATCAATCCCAGTTTTGATTACTTTAATTAACAAAAAAAATGCATATAGCAGAGGATAGTTTCAATCTGCCTACCTCTGGGTAATGGGCCCAGCATGCTTCCATTGCAGTACTCTGCTGCACATGTAAGTGCAAGAGATCCTGAAGCACTCACTCATCATGGGAAAGTACCAATGTGTTTCTTCATTGGTTGATGGAAGAAACATCTTACAAAAACTCTCCAGATTATTGACTTTTTAAAGTTTTTCTAGGAAACGTTCTAGATGTATGCTTGTTAGACTTTGTCAGTATGTACTTTTTGCAAAGTGTCTCTGTGGCGCAATCGGTTAGTGTGTCTGGCTACTAACCAAAAGGTTGGTGGTTCAATCCCAACCAGGGACGTAATTGACCTTGTTATCAGATTTTGGTGATCTTTAAGTAGACAAGTCAAAATTTCAAACCCCCTGTTATGGTGTAGGGTACCTGGCCTTCTCTGATGTAATCAGAGTTAGATTTGATTCAGTGATTTTATAAAAACAGCTAGGAAGCACAATTTAGCAGTGGGTTGCAGAGAAAAAGAAATATGCTGGCAAAAAAAATCCAATTGAGTAATTAAACAGCTCTTCATTTTATGGCTTTATTTTTATGCTAACAAATTTGTTCTTTGAAAAGTGTCCACAAAGCCAAGTCTCTGATTAACACCTTTGTAGGGATGGTTTTTCACCTATTACTAAATTAAACTTGCTTCATTGGAAAGGCAGCAAGATGCATCCTCATTTCAATGTCTACTGAAATAATACAGGTTGACACCAGGAAACATTAACGCCACTGTATCCTTGCTGTTTTCTCATGTGGAAGTCTGTTTAATGTGAAAACAAGGTGATATCTAATTAGCACACAGGTAAGGAATTAAGAAAATCTTTATTTAAGGGTGAAGATGTTTCTCACAAAATCGTTGCCCCAATGCATCATTGAAATTCAAGCTGGAAAGATGATTTTAATATATCACTTGTACATTTTGTATTGCTCTTCTGGTGACAATGTAGTTTGTTTTTGTCAATTACCATTTTAATAATAGGGTAAAGAAAATTAAATGGATTTTTGAAAGAAAACAATACTGTCAATATACTATTAAAACAAATTAAAATGGTAAAAGTTATTGTACTTTAAGTAAAAATAAAAGAGCCAAAATATCAATCCCAGTTTTGGATTACTTTAATTAACAAAAAAAAATGCATACAGCAGAGGATAGTTTCAATCTGCCTACCGCTGGGTTATGGGCCCAGCATGCTTCCATTGCAGTACTCTGCTGCACATGTAAGTGCAAGAGATCCTGAAGCACTCACTCATCATGGGAAAGTACCAATGTGTTTCTTCGTTGGTTGATGGAAGAAACATCTTACAAAAACTCTCCAGATTATTGACTTTTTAAAGTTTTTCTAGGAAAAGTTTTATATGAATGCTTATTAGCCTTTGTCAGTATGGACTTTTGCAAAGTGTCTCTGTGGCGCAATCAGTTAGTGTGCACGGCTATTAACCAAAAGGTTGGTGGTTCAATCCCACCCAGGGACGTAATTGACCTTGTTATCAGATTTTGGTGATCTTTAAGTAGACAAGTCAAAATTTCAAACCCCCTGTTCTGGTGTAGGGTACCTGGCCTTCTCTGATGTAATCAGAGTTAGATTTGATTCAGTGATTTTATAAAAACAGCTAGGAAGCACAATTTAGCAGTGGGTTGCAGAGAAAAAGAAATATGCTGGCAAAAAAAATCCAATTGAGTGATTAAACAGCTCTTAATTTTCAGGCTTTATTTTTATGCTAACAAATTTGTTCTCTGAAAAGTGTCCACAAAGCCAAGTCTCTGATTAACACCTTTGTAAAGATGGTTTTTAACCTATTACTAAATTAAACTTGCTTCATTGGAAAGGCAGCAAGATGCATCCTCATTTCAATGTCTACTGAAATAATACAGGTTGACACCAGGAAACATTAACGCCACTGCATCCTTGCTGCTTTCTCATGTGGAAGTCTGTTTAATGTGAAAACAAGGTGATATCTAATTAGCACACAGGTAAGGAATTAAGAAAATCTTTATTTAAGGGTGAAAATGTTTCTCACAAAATCGTTGCCCCAATGCATCATTGAAATTCAAGCTGGAAAGATGATTTTAATATATCACTTGTACATTTTGTATTGCTCTTCTGGTGACAATGTAGTTTGTTTTTGTCAATTACCATTTTAATAATAGGGTAAAGAAAATTAAGTGGATTTTTGAAAGAAAACAATACTTTTAATATACTATTAAAACAAATTAAAATGGTAAAAGTTATTGTACTGTAAGTAAAAATAAAAGAGCCAACATATCAATCCCAGTTTTGGATTACTTTAATTAACAAAAAAAAATGCATATAGCAGAGGATAGTTTCAATCTGCCTACCTCTGGGTTATGTGCCCAGCATGCTTCCATTGCTGTACTCTGCTGCACATGTAAGTGCAATAGATCCTGAAGCACTCACTCATCATGGGAAAGTACCAATGTGTTTCTTCGTTGGTTGATGGAAGAAACATCTTACAAAAACTCTCCAGATTATTGACTTTTTAAAGTTTTTCTAGGAAACGTTTTAGATGAATGCTTATTAGCCTTTGTCAGTATGTACTTTTGCAAAGTGTCTCTGTGGCGCAATCAGTTAGTGTGTATGGCTATTAATCAAAAGGTTGGTGGTTCAATCCCACCCAGGGATTTAATTGACCTTGTTATCAGATTTTGGTGATCTTTAAGTAGACAAGTCAAAATTTCAAACCCACTCTTATGGTGTAGGGTACCTGGCCTTCTCTGATGTAATCAGAGTTAGATTTGATTCAGTGATTTTATAAAAACAGCTAGGAAGCACAATTTAGCAGTGGGTTGCAGAGAAAAAGAAATATGTTGGAAAAAAAATTCAATTGAGTGATTAAACAGCTCTTCATTTTCTGGCTTTATTTTTATGCTAACAAATTTGTTCTCTGAAAAGTGTCCACAAAGCCAAGTCTCTGATTAACACCTTTGTAAGGATGGTTTTTCACCTATTACTAAATTAAACTTGCTTCATTGGAAAGGCAGCAAGATGCATCCTCATTTCAATGTCTACTGAAATAATACAGGTTGACACCAGGAAACATTAACGCCACTGCATCCTTGCTGCTTTCTCATGTGGAAGTCTGTTTAATGTGAAAACAAGGTGATATCTAATTAGCACACAGGTAAGGAATTAAGAAAATCTTTATTTAAGGGTGAAAATGTTTCTCACAAAATCGTTGCCCCAATGCATCATTGAAATTCAAGCTGGAAAGATGATTTTAATATATCACTTGTACATTTTGTATTGCTCTTCTGGTGACAATGTAGTTTGTTTTTGTCAATTACCATTTTAATAATAGGGTAAAGAAAATTAAGTGGATTTTTAAAAGAAAACAATACTTTCAATATACTATTAAAACAAATTAAAATGGTAAAAGTTATTGTACTTTAATGAAAAATAAAAGAGCAAAAATATCAATCCCAGTTTTGGATTACTTTAATTAACAAAAAAAATGCATATAGCAGAGGATAGTTTTAATCTGCCTACCTCTGGGTTATGGGCCCAGCATGCTTCCATTGCAGTACTCTGCTGCACATGTAAGTGCAAGAGATCCTGAAGCACTCACTTATCACGGGAAAGTACCAATGTGTTTCTTCGTTGGTGGATGGAAGAAACATCTTACAAAAATTCTCCAGATTATTGACTTTTTAAAGTTTTTCTAGGAAACGTTCTAGATGTATGCTTATTAGACTTTGTCAGTATGTACTTTTGCAAAGTGTCTCTGTGGCGCAATCAGTTAGTGTGTGTGGCTATAAACCAAAAGGTTGGTGGTTCAATCCCACCCAGGGACGTAATTGACCTTGTTATCAGATTTTGGTGATCTTTAAGTAGACAAGTCAAAATTTCAAACCCCCTGTTCTGGTGTAGGGCACCTGGCCTTCTCTGATGTAATCAGAGTTAGATTTGATTCATTGATTTTATAAAAACAGCTAGGAAGCACAATTTAGCAGTGGGTTGCAGAGAAAAAGAAATATGCTGGCAAAAAAAATCAAATTGAGTGATTAAACAGCTCTTCATTTTCTGACTTTATTTTTATGCTAACAAATTTGTTCTCTGAAAAGTGTCCACAAAGCCAAGTCTCTGATTAACACCTTTGTAGGGATGGTTTTTCACCTATAACTAAATTAAACTTGCTTCATTGGAAAGGCAGCAAGATGCATCCTCATTTCAATGTCTACTGAAATAATACAGGTTGACACCAGGAAACATTAACGCCACTGCATCCTTGCTGCTTTCTCATGTAGAAGTCTGTTTATTGTGAAAACAAGGTGATATCTAATTAGCACACAGGTAAGGAATTAAGAAAATCTTTATTTAAGGGTGAAGATGTTTCTCACAAAATCGTTGCCCCAATGCATCATTGAAATTCAAGCTGGAAAGATGATTTTAATATATCACTTGTACATTTTGTATTGCTCTTCTGGTGACAATGTAGTTTGTTTTTGTCAATTACCCTTTTAATAATAGGGTAAATAAAATTAAGTGGATTTTTTAAAGAAAACTATACTGTCAATATACTATTAAAACAAATTAAAATGGTAAAAGTTATTGTACTGTAAGTAAAAATAAAAGAGCCAACATATCAATCCCAGTTTTGGATTACTTTAATTAACAAAAAAAAAAATGCATATAGCAGAGGATAGTTTCAATCTGCCTACCTCTGGGTTATGTGCCCAGCATGCTTCCATTGCTGTACTCTGCTGCACATGTAAGTGCAATAGATCCTGAAGCACTCACTCATCATGGGAAAGTACCAATGTGTTTCTTCGTTGGTTGATGGAAGAAACATCTTACAAAAACTCTCCAGATTATTGACTTTTTAAAGTTTTTCTAGGAAACGTTTTAGATGAATGCTTATTAGCCTTTGTCAGTATGTACTTTTGCAAAGTGTCTCTGTGGCGCAATCAGTTAGTGTGTATGGCTATTAACCAAAAGGGTGGTGGTTCAATCCCACCCAGGGACGTAATTGACCTTGTTATCAGATTTTGGTGATCTTTAAGTAGACAAGTCAAAATTTCAAACCCACTCTTATGGTGTAGGGTACCTGGCCTTCTCTGATGTAATCAGAGTTAGATTTGATTCAGTGATTTTATAAAAACAGCTAGGAAGCACAATTTAGCAGTGGGTTGCAGAGAAAAAGAAATATGCTGGCAAAAAAATCCAATTGAGTGATTAAACAGCTCTTCATTTTCTGGCTTTATTTTTATGCTAACAAATTTGTTCTCTGAAAAGTGTCCACAAAGCCAAGTCTCTGATTAACACCTTTGTAAGGATGGTTTTTCACCTATTACTAAATTAAACTTGCTTCATTGGAAAGGCAGCAAGATGCATCCTCATTTCAATGTCTACTTAAATAATACAGGTTGACACCAGGAAACATTAACGCCACTGCATCCTTGCTGCTTTCTCATGTGGAAGTCTGTTTAATGTGAAAACAAGGTGATATCTAATTAGCACACAGGTAAGGAATTAAGAAAATCTTTATTTAAGGGTGAAAATGTTTCTCACAAAATCGTTGCCCCAATGCATCATTGAAATTCAAGCTGGAAAGATGATTTTAATATATCACTTGTACATTTTGTATTGCTCTTCTGGTGACAATGTGGTTTGTTTTTGTCAATTACCATTTTAATAATAGGGTAAAGAAAATTAAGTGGATTTTTAAAAGAAAACAATACTTTCAATATACTATTAAAACAAATTAAAATGGTAAAAGTTATTGTACTTTAATGAAAAATAAAAGAGCAAAAATATCAATCCCAGTTTTGGATTACTTTAATTAACAAAAAAAATGCATATAGCAGAGGATAGTTTTAATCTGCCTACCTCTGGGTTATGGGCCCAGCATGCTTCCATTGCAGTACTCTGCTGCACATGTAAGTGCAAGAGATCCTGAAGCACTCACTCATCATGGGAAAGTACCAATGTGTTTCTTCGTTGGTGGATGGAAGAAACATCTTACAAAAACTCTCCAGATTATTGACTTTTTAAAGTTTTTCTAGGAAACGTTTTAGATGAATGCTTATTAGCCTTTGTCAGTATGTACTTTTTGCAAAGTGTCTCTGTGGCGCAATCGGTTAGTGTGTCCGGCTACTAACCAAAAGGTTGGTGGTTCAATCCCACCCAGGGACGTAATTGACCTTGTTATCAGATTTTGGTGATCTTTAAGTAGACAAGTCAAAATTTCAAACCCCCTGTTCTGGTGTAGGGCACCTGGCCTTCTCTGATGTAATCAGAGTTAGATTTGATTCATTGATTTTATAAAAACAGCTAGGAAGCACAATTTAGCAGTGGGTTGCAGAGAAAAAGAAATATGCTGGCAAAAAAAAATCCAATTGAGTGATTAAACAGCTCTTCATTTTCTGGCTTTATTTTTATGCTAACAAATTTGTTCTCTGAAAAGTGTCCACAAAGCCAAGTCTCTGATTAACACCTTTGTAGGGATGGTTTTTCACCTATTACTAAATTAAACTTGCTTCATTGGAAAGGCAGCAAGATGCATCCTCATTTCAATGTCTACTGAAATAATACAGGTTGACACCAGGAAACATTAACGCCACTGCATCCTTGCTGCTTTCTCATGTAGAAGTCTGTTTAATGTGAAAACAAGGTGATATCTAATTAGCACACAGGTAAGGAATTAAGAAAATCTTTATTTAAGGGTGAAGATGTTTCTCACAAAATCGTTGCCCCAATGCATCATTGAAATTCAAGCTGGAAAGATCACTTGTACATTTTGTATTGCTCTTCTGGTGACAATGTAGTTTGTTTTTGTCAATTACCCTTTTAATAATAGGGTAAAGAAAATTAAGTGGATTTTTTAAAGAAAACTATATTGTCAATATACTATTAAAACAAATTAAAATGGTAAAAGTTATTGTACTTTAAGTAAAAATAAAAGAGCAAAAATATCAATCCCAGTTTTGATTACTTAAATTAACAAAAAAAAATGCATATAGCAAAGGATAGTTTCAATCTGCCTACCTCTGGGTTATGGGCCCAGCATGCTTCCATTGCAGTACTCTGCTGCACATGTAAGTGCAAGAGATCCTGAAGCACTCACTCATCATGGGAAAGTACCAATGTGTTTCTTCGTTGGTTGATGGAAGAAACATCTTACAAAAACTCTCCAGATTATTGACTTTTTAAAGTTTTTCTAGGAAACGTTCTAGATGTATGTTTATTAGCCTTTGTCAGTATGTACTTTTTTGCAAAGTGTCTCTGTGGCGCAATCGGTTAGTGTGTCCGGCTACTAACCAAAAGGTTGGTGGTTCAATCCCACCCAGGGACGTAATTGACCTTGTTATCAGATTTTGGTGATCTTTAAGTAGACAAGTCAAAATTTCAAACCCCCTGTTATGGTGTAGGGTACCTGGCCTTCTCTGATGTAATCAGAGTTAGATTTGATTCATTGATTTTATAAAAACAGCTAGGAAGCACAATTTAGCAGTGGGTTGCAGAGAAAAAGAAATATGCTTGCAAAAAAAATCCAATTGAGTGATTAAACAGCTCTTCATTTTCTGGCTTTATTTTTATGCTAACAAATTTGTTCTCTGAAAAGTGTCCACAAAGCCAAGTCTCTGATTAACACCTTTGTAGGGATGGTTTTTCACCTATTACTAAATTAAACTTGCTTCATTGGAAAGGCAGCAAGATGCATCCTCATTTCAATGTCTACTGAAATAATACAGGTTGACACCAGGAAACATTAACGCCACTGCATCCTTGCTGCTTTCTCATGTAGAAGTCTGTTTAATGTGAAAACAAGGTGATATCTAATTAGCACACAGGTAAGGAATTAAGAAAATCTTTATTTAATGGTGAAAATGTTTCTCACAAAATCGTTGCCCCCAATGCATCATTGAAATTCAAGCTGGAAAGATGATTTTAATATATCACTTGTACATTTTGTATTGCTCTTCTGGTGACAATGTAGTTTGTTTTTGTCAATTACCATTTTAATAATAGGGTAAAGAAAATTAAGTGGATTTTTAAAAGAAAACAATACTTTCAATATACTATTAAAACAAATTAAAATGGTAAAAGTTATTGTACTTTAATGAAAAATAAAGAGCAAAAATATCAATCCCAGTTTTGGATTACTTTAATTAACAAAAAAAATGCATATAGCAGAGGATAGTTTTAATCTGCCTACCTCTGGGTTATGGGCCCAGCATGCTTCCATTGCAGTACTCTGCTGCACATGTAAGTGCAAGAGATCCTGAAGCACTCACTCATCATGGGAAAGTACCAATGTGTTTCTTCGTTGGTGGATGGAAGAAACATCTTACAAAAACTCTCCAGATTATTGACTTTTTAAAGTTTTTCTAGGAAACGTTTTAGATGAATGCTTATTAGCCTTTGTCAGTATGGACTTTTGCAAAGTGTCTCTGTGGCGCAATCAGTTACTGTGTACGGCTATAAACCAAAAGGTTGGTGGTTCAATCCCACCCATTGACGTAATTGACCTTGTTATCAGATTTTGGTGATCTTTAAGTAGACAAGTCAAAATTTCAAATCCCCTCTTATGGTGTAGGGTACCTGGCCTTCTCTGATGTAATCAGAGTTAGATTTGATTCAGTGATTTTATAAAAACAGCTAGGAAGCACAATTTAGCAGTGGGTTGCAGAGAAAAAGAAATATGCTGGCAAAAAAATCCAATTGAGTGATTAAACAGCTCTTCATTTTCTGGCTTTATTTTTATGCTAACAAATTTGTTCTCTGAAAAGTGTCCACAAAGCCAAGTCTCTGATGAAAACCTTTGTAAGGATGGTTTTTCACCTATTACTAAATTAAACTTGCTTCATTGGAAAGGCAGCAAGATGCTTCCTCATTTCAATGTCTACTGAAATAATACAGGTTGACACCAGGAAACATTAACGCCAATGCATCCTTGATGCTTTCTCATGTGGAAGTCTGTTTAATGTGAAAACAAGGTGATATCTAATTAGCACACAGGTAAGGAATTAAGAAAATCTTTATTTAAGGGTGAAGATGTTTCTCACAAAATCGTTGCCCCAATGCATCATTGAAATTCAAGCTGGAAAGATGATTTTAATATATCACTTGTACATTTTGTATTGCTCTTCTGGTGACAATGTAGTTTGTTTTTGTCAATTACCATTTTAATAATAGGGTAAAGAAAATTAAGTGGATTTTTGAAAGAAAACAATACTGTCAATATACTATTAAAACAAATTAAAATGGTAAAAGTTATTGTACTTTAAGTAAACATAAAATAGCTAACATATCAATCCCAGTTTTGGATTACTTTAATTAACAAAAAAAATGCATATAGCAGAGGATAGTTTCAATCTGCCTACCTCTGGTTAATGGGCCCAGCATGCTTCCATTGCAGTACTCTGCTGCACATGTAAGTGCAAGATATCCTGAAGCACTCACTCATCATGGGAAAGTACCAATGTGTTTCTTCGTTGGTTGATTTAAGAAAATTCTTACAAAAACTCTCCAGATTATTGACTTTTTAAAGTTTTTCTAGGAAACGTTCTAGATGAATGCTTATTAGCCTTTGTCAGTATGTACTTTTTGCAAATTGTCTCTGTGGCGCAATCGGTTAGTGTGTCTGGCTACTAACCAAAAGTTTGGTGGTTCAATCCCACCCAGGGACGTAATTGACCTTGTGATCAGGTTTTGGTGATATTTAAGTAGACAAGTCAAAATTTCAAACCCCCTCTTATGGTGTAGGGTACCTGGCCTTCTCTGATGTAATCAGAGTTAGATTTGATTCAGTGATTTTATAAAAAACAGCTAGGAAGCACAATTTAGCAATGGGTTGCAGAGAAAAAAAATATGCTGGCAGAAAAATCCAATTGAGTGATTAAACAGCTCTTCATTTTCTGCCTTTATTTTTATGCTAACAAATTTGTTCTCTAAAAAGTGTCCACAAAGCCAAGTCTCTGATTAACACCTTTGTAGGGATGGTTTTTCACCTATAACTAAATTAAACTTGCTTCATTGGAAAGGCAGCAAGATGCATCCTCATTTCAATGTCTACTGAAATAATACAGGTTGACACCAGGAAACATTAACGCCACTGCATCCTTGCTGCTTTCTCATGTAGAAGTCTGTTTAATGTGAAAACAAGGTGATATCTAATTAGCACACAGGTAAGGAATTAAGAAAATCTTTATTTAAGGGTGAAGATGTTTCTCACAAAATCGTTGCCCCAATGCATCATTGAAATTCAAGCTGGAAAGATCACTTGTACATTTTGTATTGCTCTTCTGGTGACAATGTAGTTTGTTTTTGTCAATTACCATTTTAATAATAGGGTAAAGAAAATTAAATGGATTTTTGAAAGAAAACAATGCTGTCAATATACTATTAAAACAAATTAAAATGGTAAAAGTTATTGTACATTAAGTAAAAATAAAAGAGCCAAAATATCAATCCCAGTTTTGGATTACTTTAATTAACAAAAAAAAATGCATATAGCAGAGGATAGTTTCAATCTGCCTACCGCTGGGTTATGGGCCCAGCATGCTTCCATTGCAGTACTCTGCTGCACATGTAAGTGCAAGAGATTCTGAAGCACTCACTCATCATGGGAAAGTACCAATGTGTTTCTTCGTTGGTTGATGGAAGAAACATCTTACAAAAACTCTCCAGATTATTGACTTTTTAAAGTTTTTCTAGGAAAAGTTTTATATGAATGCTTATTAGCCTTTGTCAGTATGGACTTCTGCAAAGTGTCTCTGTGGCGCAATCAGTTAGTGTGCACGGCTATTAACCAAAAGGTTGGTGGTTCAATCCCACCCAGGGACGTAATTGACCTTGTTATCAGATTTTGGTGATCTTTAAGTAGACAAGTCAAAATTTCAAACCCCCTGTTCTGGTGTAGGGTACCTGGCCTTCTCTGATGTAATCAGAGTTAGATTTGATTCATTGATTTTATAAAAACAGCTAGGAAGCACAATTTAGCAGTGGGTTGCAGAGAAAAAGAAATATGCTGGCAAAAAAAATCCAATTGAGTGATTAAACAGCTCTTAATTTTCTGGCTTTATTTTTATGCTAACAAATTTGTTCTCTGAATAGTGTCCACAAAGCCAAGTCTCTGATTAACACCTTTGTAAAGATGGTTTTTAACCTATTACTAAATTAAACTTGCTTCATTGGAAAGGCAGCAAGATGCATCCTCATTTCAATGTCTACTGAAATAATACAGGTTGACACCAGGAAACATTAACGCCACTGCATCCTTGCTGCTTTCTCATGTGGCAGTCTGTTTAATGTGAAAACAAGGTGATATCTAATTAGCACACAGGTAAGGAATTAAGAAAATCTTTATTTAAGGGTGAAAATGTTTCTCACAAAATCGTTGCCCCAATGCATCATTGAAATTCAAGCTGGAAAGATGATTTTAATATATCACTTGTACATTTTGTATTGCTCTTCTGGTGACAATGTAGTTTGTTTTTGTCAATTACCATTTTAATAATAGGGTAAAGAAAATTAAGTGGATTTTTGAAAGAAAACAATACTTTTAATATACTATTAAAACAAATTAAAATGGTAAAAGTTATTGTACTGTAAGTAAAAATAAAAGAGCCAACATATCAATCCCAGTTTTGGATTACTTTAATTAACAAAAAAAAATGCATATAGCAGAGGATAGTTTCAATCTGCCTACCTCTGGGTTATGTGCCCAGCATGCTTCCATTGCTGTACTCTGCTGCACATGTAAGTGCAATAGATCCTGAAGCACTCACTCATCATGGGAAAGTACCAATGTGTTTCTTCGTTGGTTGATGGAAGAAACATTTTACAAAAACTCTCCAGATTATTGACTTTTTAAAGTTTTTCTAGGAAACGTTTTAGATGAATGCTTATTAGCCTTTGTCAGTATGTACTTTTGCAAAGTGTCTCTGTGGCGCAATCAGTTAGTGTGTATGGCTATTAACCAAAAGGTTGGTGGTTCAATCCCACCCAGGGACGTAATTGACCTTGTTATCAGATTTTGGTGATCTTTAAATAGACAAGTCAAAATTTCAAACCCCCTCTTATGGTGTAGGGTACCTGGCCTTCTCTGATGTAATCAGAGTTAGATTTGATTCAGTGATTTTATAAAAACAGCTAGGAAGCACAATTTAGCAGTGGGTTGCAGAGAAAAAGAAATATGCTGGCAAAAAAATCCAATTGAGTGATTAAACAGCTCTTCATTTTCAGGCTTTATTTTTATGCTAACAAATTTGTTCTCTGAAAAGTGTCCACAAAGCCAAGTCTCTGATTAACACCTTTGTAAGGATGGTTTTTCACCTATTACTAAATTAAACTTGCTTCATTGGAAAGGCAGCAAGATGCATCCTCATTTCAATGTCTACTGAAATAATACAGGTTGACACCAGGAAACATTAACGCCACTGCATCCTTGCTGCTTTCTCATGTGGAAGTCTGTTTAATGTGAAAACAAGGTGATATCTAATTAGCACACAGGTAAGGAATTAAGAAAATCTTTATTTAAGGGTGAAAATGTTTCTCACAAAATCGTTGCCCCAATGCATCATTGAAATTCAAGCTGGAAAGATGATTTTAATATATCACTTGTACATTTTGTATTGCTCTTCTGGTGACAATGTAGTTTGTTTTTGTCAATTACCATTTTAATAATAGGGTAAAGAAAATTAAGTGGATTTTTAAAAGAAAACAATACTTTCAATATACTATTAAAACAAATTAAAATGGTAAAAGTTATTGTACTTTAATGAATAATAAAAGAGCAAAAATATCAATCCCAGTTTTGGATTACTTTAATTAACAAAAAAAATGCATATAGCAGAGGATAGTTTTAATCTGCCTACCTCTAGGTTATGGGCCCAGCATGCTTCCATTGCAGTACTCTGCTGCACATGTAAGTGCAAGAGATCCTGAAGCACTCACTCATCATGGGAAAGTACCAATGTGTTTCTTCGTTGGTGGATGGAAGAAACATCTTACAAAAACTCTCCAGATTATTGACTTTTTAAAGTTTTTCTAGGAAACGTTTTAGATGAATGCTTATTAGCCTTTGTCAGTACGTACTTTTGCAAAGTGTCTCTGTGGCGCAATCAGTTAGTGTGGACGGCTATAAACCAAAAGGTTGGTGGTTCAATCCCACCCAGGGACGTAATTGACCTTGTTATCAGATTTTGGTGATCTTTAAGTAGACAAGTCAAAATTTCAAACCCCCTGTTCTGGTGTAGGGTACCTGGCCTTCTCTGATGTAATCAGAGTTAGATTTGATTCAGTGATTTTATAAAAACAGATAGGAAGCACAATTTAGCAGTGGGTTGCAGAGAAAAAGAAATATGCTGGCAAAAAAAATCCATTTGAGTGATTAAACAGCTCTTCATTTTCTGGCTTTATTTTTATGCTAACAAATTTGTTCTCTGAAAAGTGTCCACAAAGCCAAGTCTCTGATTAACACCTTTGTAGGGATGGTTTTTCACCTATTACTAAATTAAACTTGCTTCATTGGAAAGTCAGCAAGATGCATCCTCATTTCAATTTCTACTGAAATAATACAGGTTGACACCAGGAAACATTAACGCCACTGCATCCTTGCTGCTTTCTCATGTGGAAGTCTGTTTAATGTGAAAACAAGGTGATATCTAATTAGCACACAGGTAAGGAATTAAGAAAATCTTTATTTAAGGGTGAAGATGTTTCTCACAAAATCGTTGCCCCAATGCATCATTGAAATTCAAGCTGGAAAGATGATTTTAACATATCACTTGTACATTTTGTATTGCTCTTCTGGTGACAATGTAGTTTGTTTTTGTCAATTACCCTTTTAATAATAGGGTAAAGAAAATTAAGTGGATTTTTTAAAGAAAACTATACTGTCAATATACTATTCAAACAAATTAAAATGGTAAAAGTTATTGTACTTTAATGAAAAATAAAAGAGCAAAAATATCAGTCCCAGTTTTGGATTACTTTAATTAACAAAAAAAATGCATATAGCAGAGGATAGTTTTAATCTGCCTACCTCTGGGTTATGGGCCCAGCATGCTTCCATTGCAGTACTCTGCTGCACATGTAAGTGCAAGAGATCCTGAAGCACTCACTCATCATGGGAAAGTACCAATGTGTTTCTTCGTTGGTGGATGGAAGAAACATCTTACAAAAACTCTCCAGATTATTGACTTTTTAAAGTTTTTCTAGGAAACGTTTTAGATGAATGCTTATTAGCCTTTGTCAGTATGTACTTTTGCAAAGTGTCTCTGTGGTGCAATCAGTTAGTGTGTACGGCTATAAACCAAAAGGTTGCTGGTTCAGTCCCACCCAGGGACGTAATTGACCTTGTTATCAGATTTTGGTGATCTTTAAGTAGACAAGTCTAAATTTCAAACCCCCTGTTATGGTGTAGGGTACCTGGCCTTTTCTGTTGTAATCAGAGTTAGATTTGATTCAGTGATTTAATAAAAACAGCTAGGAAGCACAATTTAGCAGTGGGTTGCAGAGAAAAAGAAATATGCTGGCAAAAAAAATCCAATTGAGTGATTAAACAGCTCTTCATTTTCTGGCTTTACTTTTATGCTAACAAAGTTGTTCTCTGAAAAGTGTCCACAAAGCCAAGTCTCTGATTAACACCTTTGTAGGGATGGTTTTTCACCTATTACTAAATTAAACTTGCTTCATTGGAAAGGCAGCAAGAAACACTAGACTAATTGGAGGTGCGCCCTAAAGCAAATTACAATGTTAGGATTAGGGGGTTCGGAAAGACCTCTAGTGTATACTGTCACGATCCGGGTATCTGGACGCCATAACTTACCTTTCAGATGCCTCCTAAGGCTGGCTCAGCGCTCCAGGACCGGATCCCATCTGTTATTCTGATGTCCCCATTCCTGCCTCCTCTCCTGTCACTCTGAGACGCTGTCACAGCGGCGCCATGTTACATCTTGAATGGCATCTCCCGTGGCCTCCGCCGCCGTCCCTGAGTTTCTGCATGCAGGATGTCAGAGTGGCGCTTATGTCAGCCGCGGCCTCCGCTGTTGCACGCGTGGTTCAAATGTGCACTCATCAGTCTGGCGTCTCCTGTTTACTGTGGCCGGCGCCGCCATTGCTGTTAAAGTTCCCACATGGATTATCAAACCAATCTTCCCTCCAAGTGTCTGCATGGGCGCAGCCATGTTGGATTCTGTCACCTGTTCATTTCCACCAATCCGCTGTTTCCATTGTAATCTGCATAATTGCCTAGCCAATCCCTTCCTTGCTGCAGGTATAAGTATTCTGTGCCTGAGCAAGGAAGGCGTCAGTGATTTGGTTGTCAAACCTAGTTCCAGTTTGTCTATCTCCCGTGGTTGTTTTCCAGGTTCCAGTTACCATCTCCAAACCTCCACTAAAGAGACCCGCTCTAGTCTACCACCTGCGGTGCAGCCTGACTCTCCAGTCCTCTGGGACTCATCTGTTTCCAGTTACAGATTTACCTGCTTCCAGCCTAGCTTCCAGCAGAGATCAGCTCTTCTTAAAGTGCCGGTATCATTTCCGCAGATTACCACTCACCACCGGCACTATTATTTCACCGCTCTCAAACGCCATATATCAATCATATTTCATCGCTCTCAAGCTTCATTTATTATTTGGCTGGTTCCATCCAGCAATCCACTCCGTGCTTACATCAGTCTGGTTTCAGCCAGTACCCACAGCAGCCATTTTATCCACAGCAGCCCAGCTTTTCCTGGAACACCAGCTAGTATGATCCTGGGCTATCTCCATTGCTACAGTCGGGCCTGGTAAGGACTTTCCAACTAGAAGATAATAAGAACTGTCTCATACTACCAGAGCCCTGTGGTCCTTGTCCTCCTGTAGTACCCAGGAACTGTATTATTTCTCTGCTGATTTTATGTTTCTCTTTTATTACTGCTGTGATGCATGGAGTTTGTCAAAATAAACATCATTGACTTTTATCCTGGTTGTCGTGGGCACGCCTTCGGGCAATTCTTCTACATTTAACTTACATGTCCAGGGGTCTGATACAACCTCCCAGGTTCCACTACACCTCAGCCCCTACAACTGAGGCTGCCTCCAGTCAGCTCAGGCCCTCAGTTGTGACATATACACTGTATATAAATTTTAAGATAGGAAGGTACAAATTACATATTCACATTGCATCTATGGGCTGGATTCAAATGTCCCTTTCCTCCCTCAATCGTGCCCGTCAGCAGCTATTCTATTCTATATAAGGAGCCACGAGTCGCCGCCATTTTCACTTGTGCATTGGAGATGATAGGGAGAGGACGTGCAGCGTTTTCTCAGTTTCTGTGTTCAGTGTGCTGCAAATATCTGTGCTCAGTGTGCTTGCAAATATCTGTGCTCAGTGTGCTGAAAATATCTACGTTCTCTGCCTGAAAAATGCTCCATATCTGTGCTGCATTGTATTATATAGTATGAGGACAGGGCAGAATTTTGCTGACCACCAGTATATAATATATAGCAGTACGGTACAGTAGGCCACTGCTCTACCTACCTCTGTGTCGTCAAGTATACTATCCATCCATACCTGTGGTGTATTTTAGTAGTTGTGCGCAGTATATATAGTAGGAGGACAGAGCAGAATTTTGCTGACCACCAGTATATAATATATAGCAATACGGTACAGTAGGCCACTGCTCTACCTACCTCTGTGTCGTCAAGTATACTATCCATCCATACCTGTGGTGTATTTTAGTAGTTGTGCGCACTATATATAGTAGGAGGACAGTGCAAAATTTTGCTGACCACCAGACTTCTACTTAAGTCCAATGGTGTAGGATGTGCAAAGCTGTGTGGCTGTGCATTTATTGATCAAAGCATGCATTTTTATCAAAGCGTGATAAAATTGACACATAACGCAGCGTTCAATCAGCGTTAATTTATCTTCAGCTGATATCGATTGTGAATTGACGTTTCTTCTCTTCTTGTCACCTACAGGTAATTACAATTGACTACAACCACCAATCTATTCTGCTGCACTATATCTATATATGCAAAGCTAATTCTGCTGGGTAATGCAAATTGAAACATTATTGCATAGAATGTGATTTTGAAGTACTTTTTTAAAGTTTTGAATGATATAGACCCAGTTTAATCTTTGTGGAATGCCTGGTTGTTGTTTTTAAGGTAATTTATTGCCTGGCATTTGAGGGGGTGGGGTGTGGTTACAGATTTCAATTATTGGTTTCACTTGTAATAGTCTTCTACTAAAGTCCAATGGTGTAGGCTGTGCAAAGCCATTTGGCTGTGCATTTATTGATCTAAGCGTGCATTTTTATAAAAGCGTGATAAAATTGACACATAACAGCAGTGTTCAATTAGCGTTCAATCGAAGTGAAAAAGAAGGAAAACAGAAGCACACCAATCTAACAAAACAAAGAAAACTGAAGAACTAATAACAAATGTGAGTCACTTACTCCTCAGATCACTCACCTCCTGATTGTTGCATCTGATTACATAGCACAGAACTACCTTACTTGGACATTTCATAAACCATCCATTTCACCTACAAATGCCTGTATCTGTATTATTGTAATTTTGTTTTTTAAGCACAGCTGCACCAATGCAATTTTACCTGCAAACACTTAAAACATCTAACATAATTACCATTGCTTCTTAAACCTCTCACAATCCTTTCATTTCTTACACTCCAAATACATTTCTGCACCCACTTTATCTACGCTTTTGACTCATTTCATACTAAATCTACACCCCTTGAGCCTACACTGCTTTTCTCACCTGCATTTCTACAATTCTTCTGCTCGGATTCCCTTACAGTCTCCTCTCCTACTTCCACTTTCCCTCAACCTATTTACCTACTTAACACTATGTGAATGCTTTCTTATACTCCCCACATCACTCAGTGTCTACCTAATAATGTATCTTTATCCTTCCCCCCTAGTCTCCTCCACCTCCTCCTCTGTCTCCCCTCCATCCCTCTGTTTCCTTCCCCCACCTTTCCTGTTACCCCACTTTCATTCACCTCTGCCCCATGGTCCTGCTACCCCACAACTCAGCCCTGCTCCCTCTCTCCCTTCCCTGTCACCTCCCCACACCCCCATCCACATCACACTGACCTCCCTCCCTGCCCACCTCCTGCAGTTTCCCCTCCTATCTCAGGCACCCGTACCATCACTACTCTCTCATCCCTGCCCTCAAAGTTAATCCCACCTCATCGCTACAGCAACCCTGAACATCTAATTCACATCTCTCCCACAAACTCATACCCCCTACCCTGTGCCCTCTGGAATGCCAGATCCGTTTGTAACAAACTGGTCCCCACTCATGACCTTTTCATTTCCAACTCCCTACACCTACTAGCCATTACTGAAACTTGGATTACGCCCTCTGACACTACTTCTGCTGCTGCTCCTCTCTCTGCTGGGGGCCTTACATTCACACACACCCCCCGACCTGGGGGTCGCCATGGGGGTGGTGTTGGGGTCCTTTTACCTTCTAGTTACTCCTACCAACTCATACCACCAGAACCATCCCTTATATTATCTACATTTGAGGTCCACTCCATATGTCTCTTCCAACCAGTCCATCTTAGAGTAGCTGTCATTTACCGCCCCCCTGGCACTGCTTCCAAATTCATCGACAACTTTGCTTCCTGGCTTCCTCACTTCCTCTCTTCTGACATTCCCACCATTATCCTAGGCGATTTCAACATCCCTATTGACATCCCCACACAATCCCCTGCCTCTAAACTCCTTAACCTCACCTCTTCACTTGGTCTCTCCCAGTGGACCTCCTCACCCTCCCATGTGAATGGGAGCTCACTGGATCTGGTCTTCACTCACCGCTGTGATATTTCTGATTTTTCCAACTCCCCATTTCCCCTCTCTGACCACCACCTGCTCTCCTTCAACCTATCTCTCTCGACTTCCCCATCTCAACTTCCTAAGGCTACCATCACTAAGCGTAACATTGAAGCTATTGACACCACATTCCTTTCCTCCCTGTTTGACTCACTTCTCTCTCCTATTCTCTCTCTCTCTCATGCCCTGAACAAGCCACTTCCACATACAATGCTTCCCTTACTTCTGCTCTTGACTCTGTTGCTCCACCAACCACTGTTCACCCTCGCAAATTAACACCTCAACCCTGGCACACCAAATGCACCAGATATCTGCAAAAATGCTCACGTACTGCTGAGCGACACTGGAGGAAATCACGCTCTAAGGCAGACTTCCTCCATTTCAAACTTATGCTCTCATCCTTCAGTGCTGCCCTTTCTCTTGCTAAACAGTCATACTTCAAGAACCTCATCTCCTCCCAGTCTTCCAACCCCCGGCGCCTCTTTGCCACTCTCAACTCACTCCTCTGCCCACCTCCACCTCGTCTCCCTTCCTCACTCTCTGCTCTTGACTTTGCCACTTACTTCACATCCAAAATTGACTCCATACGTCAGGACATCACATCACACCAGACTATCAGTAACCAGCCTTCTCCCATCCCTTACCAACACCCTCCCCATCCCTCGCACCAACTCTGTCATCTTTCTCCCATGCATCTGGAGAGGAAGTCATGGCCCTCATTCGTTCCTGTCCCCTCACCACCTCCCCACTTGACCCTATCCCCTCCCGCCTCCTCTGCCACATCTCTTCTTCTGCTTGTTCCCATCTTACCCACCTTCTCAATCTCTCCCTCTCATCAGGCACTGTCCCCTCTGCCTTCAAGCACGCTCTCATCTCTCCTATTCTTATAAAACCTACCCTTGATCCAAACACTCTCTCCAACTACCGACCCATCTCTCTTCTCCCTTTTGCCTCCAAACTCCTTGAGCGTATTGTCTACAACCGCCTTACTTCCCTCACACTCACTGCTTGACCCATTCCAGTCTGGCTTCCGTCCTCTCCACTCCACTGAAACTGCCCTTACAAAAGTATGCAATGACCTCCATGCTGCTAAATCTAAGGGACACTACTCTCTACTTATTCTACTTGATCTCTCTGCTGCTTTTGACACTGTGGACCATCCTCTCCTACTGCAAATCCTTCACTCCATTGGTCTGCGTAACACTGCCCTCTCTTGGTTGTCGTCCTACCTTTCTGACCGTTCATTCTCTGTCTCCTCTCATGACTCCACCTCCCCCTCACTTCCACTAACTGTAGGGGTACCCCAAGGTTCTGTCCTTGGTCCTCTTCTCTCTCTATACGTCCTCACTAGGTAAGCTCATTAGTTCTTTTGGTTTCCAATATCATCTCTATGCTGATGACACTCAAATCTATCTTTCCTCTCCAGACCTCTCCCCTACTCTCCTCACTCGTATCTCCAACTGTCTCTCTGCTATCTCTTCCTGGATGTCCCAGCGCTTTCTTAAACTTAACATGTCTAAGACCGAGCTGATCATCTTCCCTCCCTCCCGCATAACCTCACCTCCTACAATCTCATTATCTATTGATGGCACTACTATCTCCTCTACCCCCCAAGTGCGCTGTCTTGGAGTAATCCTTGACTCCTCCCTCTCCTTCAAACCACACATTCAGCACCTCTCACAAACCTGCCGTTTTCATCTAAAAAATATTTCCAGGATCAGACCCTTTCTGACCCAGGATGCTACTAAGACTCTTATCCACTCACTGGTCATCTCCAGACTGGACTACTGTAATCTCCTCCTGACTGGCATTCCTGACAAATACCTCTCTCCACTCCAATCTATCCTCAATGCTGCTGCCCGGCTCATTTTCCTCACCAAATGCACTACGTCCACCTCTCCTCTCTTACTAGTCCTTCACTGGCTCCCCTTCCCTTTCAGAATCCATTTCAAGCTTCTCACACTTGCTTACAAAACCCTCACCCACTCCTCTCCCATCTACATCTCTGATCTTATCTCGCTTTACACTCCCACCCGTCCTCTTCGCTCTGCTAATGCACGCCGACTCTCCTGCCTACGGATTACTTCCTCCCACTCCTACCTCCAAGATTTTTCACGTGCTGCACCACTTCTCTGGAATTCCCTACCTCTCCCCCTCAGACTCTTCACCTCTCTACAAAACTTCAAATGGGCTCTCAAGACCCACTTCTTCACCAAACCCAGCCAAATCTCATCCTAAACCTCTGTTCCACGCTCTCTATGTACCCCATCTGTCTCACCCCTGTCTGTCTACCCCTCCCCTTTAGAATGTAAGCTCTCATGAGCAGGGCCCTCTTCCCTCATGTGCTTACTCTTTTCTTACTTTAATAATCTTCAGCTGCACCAAATCCAGCAGTCTTCTGCCACCTGATACTTATTCCAGTGTCATCTGCTGATGTAGCTATGTTTATTTACCCTGTACTTGTCCTATATTGTCATCAACTGTAAGTTGCTGTTTTCCTGTTTGATTATTTGTTTATGTACTCTGTAATTTGGTGCTGCGGAACCCTTGTGGCGCCATATAAATAAAGGATAATAATAATAATAAATAATATAATATATAGCAGTACGGTACAGTAGGCCACTGCTCTTCCTACCTCTGTGTCGTCAAGTATACTATCCATCCATACCTGTGGTGCATTTTAGAAAAAAAACATATCTCGGCAGAGCAATCTATAAATCCATCATTTTTCAGACAGCAACAGTGGGTATTGTAATAGTCACCCAATCCATCACTTTTATAGGGTTACATGCATCCACATGCTACAGCCTGTCTCAATAATTTTACTGTCACGGTGTGTGTGTTTGTGTTTTTATTTGGGTATTTTTTGTTGTTGTAGAACTACAGGTACCAGCGAGCCTGTTATTTCCCCGCCTGCTGGTACTTGAGGTTCTCCAAGTACCAGCAAGTGGGGGAGGCTTGCTGGGCCTTGTAGTTCCACAACAAAAAAACAATATTCTTTTTTTACACATATGGCTATCAGCCCGGCACCCACCACCCAGGGGTGCTGGGGACAGCCTCGGGCTTCACCCCTGGCCCTTGGGTGCCTCGAGGGGAGGAACCTCTTGATTTAAGGGATCCCCACTCCTCCAGGGAACCCCGGCCAGGGGTGACTAGTTGGAGGGGTAATGCCAGGGCCGCAGGGACCTACATAAAAGTGTCCCCTGGCTGTGGCATTATCTCTCTGGCTAGTGGAGCCCGGTGCTGGTTTTAAAAATATGGGGTACCCCTACATCTTTTGTCCCACGTATTTTTGGAACCAGGACCCGTATAAGAGCCCGGTGCTGGTTGTCTAAATACGGGGAACCTCGTCCAATTTTTCCCCCAGTATTTAAATAACCAGGACCGGCTCAAAGAGGCTGGTTATACTAAGGAGGGGGGACCTCACACATTTTTTTTAACCCATTCAGACCCTTCTCCTTTAAGTTAATGGAAGCCCTGGACAACAAAATTGCATTCATGTCCTCCTCCCTCACCATTCCCAGTCCCAAACACTCATTTTTTTTCTTTAAAAATGTATAATATATCACAAGAACAATGAGCAGGCAGGCAGCGGGCATTGGCGGCATCGGACTGAGATAGAAATTAGTGGTGGAGGGCTGGGTCAGTTGATTGTGGGAGAGTTTGTAAGCCATTGGCGGTGGCAGTTGGTATCGGCTCAGAGGCAGTAGCGGGCATTGGCTAAGGGTCATCGGCAGGATTCGGCGGACATTATGGCTGTAGTGCCTCACTAGCCACTGACCTCACCGCACGCCACTGTGGGACAGATGTAACATGCAGAGAGAGGTAGATTTTGGGAGAAGGAATGACCTAGCATAACTGTTAATTGCAGTGTAATACTGTAATTCAACTGTGCAGCATTTGTGGCTAAATGTCAAAGAAGCCAGTATTTACCCTGCAAGCAAAACAATAAATGTATTTGCACATACCTCCCAACTAACCCAATTTTTGCAGGACAGTCACTTTTTTTGGGAATGTCCAGCTAACCCAAATAACCCCCCCCCCCCAGCGTCCCATAGTCTTGGGGAAGGGGGGGGGGGTTGGAAGGCTCCCTGTAGCTTGTTGCTCGGCAAATATGCACATTGTGGGTAATTCAGACCTGATCGCTAGGGTGTGTTTTTTGCATCCCTGTGATCAGGTGGTTGCCGCCTACAGCGGAAGGGAAAATTTGCTGTGCAGGTGTGTGATCACATGTGCACAAGAGCTGCACAGCTCAGCACTTACTCAGCCATTGAGGTGACGTCACAAATCCTCCCACAAAACGCCGGGTCCCTCCAGTGTTTTTCCGGACACTCCCTAGAAACATTCAGTTGCCACCCACACAAACACCCTCTTCTTGTCAATCTTCTTGTGATCTCCGGACCGTCGCACCTACGCATTGTGGCGCATACGCATGTGCAGTGCAGACCTGATTGCCCGCTGGGTGAAAATAAATTGAAGCGATCTGGTCTGAATAAGCCCCAATGTCTATTCACGGGAGACCGAGGGGCTGGGGCATTGTCAGCAGCTCACAGAGCACCTATAATGACAAAAATGGGAGACATGGCTCATGATCGCGATATACCTGCGAAGGTACGCCCTCTATTGATTGACAGGCAGAGGCATTCGCATTTTCTGCGGGGCACCCGGAGAAAATGTAGGCACATGCACAGGATG
This sequence comes from Pseudophryne corroboree, assembly GCF_028390025.1. Taxonomy (NCBI): domain Eukaryota; kingdom Metazoa; phylum Chordata; class Amphibia; order Anura; family Myobatrachidae; genus Pseudophryne; species Pseudophryne corroboree. The sequence goes on from NW_026970180.1 coordinate 328,605, forward strand.
GACCCTGCGTATATGCCCCCATCCTCTTCATAGTTTTTGGGGTTGGAACGAGCAGTGTGAAAACATCAATCGATGGGGGTAATTCCAAGTTGATCGCAGCAGGAATTTTGTTAGCAGTTGGGCAAAACCATGTGCACTGCATTTACGAACAGATGATTTTTTATATAAATTTTAAAATGTTAGTAAATATGTGTTGTTTTCAACCTGGAAGCCCAACATCGATTAAGATCGATCTTAAATAGACCCCTGGGTTTTAAGGATAACCATGGTTGAGTCCAATAATTAATTCACATTGACCAAAGTTCTAATTAAGTAGTGATGTGCACCGGAAATTTTTCGGGTTTTGGTTTTGGGTTCGGTTCCGCGGCCGTGTTTTGGGTTCGGACGCGTTTTGGCAAAACCTCACCGAAATTTTTTTGTCGGATTCGGGTGTGTTTTGGATTCGGGTGTTTTTTTCAAAAAACCCTAAAAAACAGCTTAAATCATAGAATTTGTTGGTCATTTTGATCCCATAGTATTATTAACCTCAATAACCATAATTTCCACTCATTTTCAGTCTTTTTTGAACACCTCACACCTCACAATACTATTTTGATTGGTATTTGGTACCGGGGACACAGTACCTCAATCAAGTCTATAGTTGGCTCTGAAATCAGCATTAAACTGGATCCACACTTAGATTATCTGTCCAATTTTTTTTTCTAGTTGAAACAAAATTATGCTAATATGTGGCAGCAAATGACAATTGACCATTTGCTCCCAAACACTGGAAAACATCCAAAAATGGTCATTTAGATAAATTGGTTAAATCCATTTCATTTAGCTAATTTATCCAAACTACCTTTATTGTATCTTTGTGGGTGAATGATGTGTGGGTCAGTGTTGAGGGTGGTGGAGGAGATGGGTAATAGGCACAGCAGGGTGTGGACAGTCAAATAGTGTGCTTAGAGGTGCAGATAAATAGGGATATCTAATAATTCACCCACTATTCTATAGAATTATTAGATATCCCTATTTATCTGCATTACTCACCTAACACTCAGCATTTATCTACATGCTGATGCTATTCATAGCACTTAGCTTGCAAGTATTTTACCCATAAGGAGACACATTAGATGTTCCCTCTCTTTTCATTAAAGACGTCCCCAGCAACCATACTGTACTATACTACAACAGGAATAATTACTGTGGGGGATTATACCATTTGATCTGGAATAAAGGGAAAATATTGTGGAAAGAGTGCTGTAAGTGTATGATATGTAGAACTATTGCCAGGTTCTGACATTTGTCAAGTGAATTACTAATATACATTCAACTAATATTACATAGTGTCCAGTAATTCAGTATCAGACTAATTGATATAGTCAATTTGGATCAATAATAAAGACACAACACAGGTAGCGAACCTTGATATTAATAAATGTATTTCCATTTATTATATATGGTAATTACATTATACAAACTTATTGTACTTTATTTCGTGTTTAGACAATTTTAACGAATTTATTAAAAGTTAATTTTTAAATCATCATTTGTGCGCCAGCAAAAGAGACATTCTTTTCTCTTCTCCTTTCCTGCATAACATTACTTGTCTCTGGTAGCACCCCCGAACGTCCTACAATTAATATTTAATATAACTGATGGACTTTTATTGGGGCCTCTTCATACAAATATTTAGAATTTAATAGCTGGTGCAGAACACATCCCCTTTCCCCCATTCCCTGTATATCTGGATTCACCAAGGAAATGCTGATACTGACTCCAAGAAGAAAGGGAGTCTCTTCCCTATGAAGGTGAAGCCTTGTTTGGTGACGGCCTAGTTAATTTGATCTCGGCAGCTCCCGCAGGTAAGTCAACCTTCTTGCACTATGTTCCCTCTCAACGGATAAAGACGCATCATTATCTGATGCAGTCATTTCGGCCCAATAGATATGCAAGAAGTTAAGATTCCTCTTTCTTTGCAGGTAGAGGAAGTAGAAGAGGGAAGAGGTCTGTAGCCTCTTCAAGATTGCAGGATCAGAGATTGTCCTCTGCTTCTGCCAAATCCACTGCATGACGCTAGGGCTTTCTTGCAGGAGCCCGCACCAGTGGGGGCACGTCTAAAACTCTTCAGTCAGTTCTGGATTCATTCGGACCTGGACTCGTGGGTTTTATAAATAGTGTTCCAAGGGTACAAACTGGGGTTTCAAGACGTTCCCCCTCACCGATTGTTCAAATCAGCCTTAGTCAGCAGGGAGAAGGTTTTTATTCAAGCCGCTTCGTGGTCCCGAAGCCGGACTGCTCAGTCAGACCAATCTGAAATCTGAAATCCCTCAATTTCTACCTAAAGAAATTCAATTTCAAGATGGAATCTCTCACGGTAGTGATCTCCAGTCCGGAGGAAGGAGATTTCATGGTTTTGGTAAACTTAAAGGATGCCTACTTACATTTCCCATTTAGCCACTGCATCAAGCTACCTGAGGTTTGCAATTCAGGATTGTCATTACTAATTTCAGACATTGCCATTTGGTCTGTCCACGGCTCCGAGGATTTTCACCAGGGTGATAGCGGAAATGATGGTTGTCCTTCGCAAGCAAGGAGTCACAATTATCCCGTACTTGGATGTTCTCCTGATAAAGGCGAGATCCAGGGACCAGTTGGTGCAAAACATTGCACTCTCCCTGACAGTTCTTCAACAACATGGTTGGCTCCTAAACTTGCCAAAATCGCAGTTGGTCCCAATGACGCGGTTGTTGTTTTTGGGAGTGATACTGGACACAGAAGAGGTTTTCCTCCAGTGGAAAGGCTATGGAGATCCAGAGTCTGGTCAAACAAATTCTGAAACCAGCAAGAGTGTTAATCCATCAATGCATTCGGTTGCTGGGGAAAATGGTTTTGGCCTACGAGGCCATTCAGTTTGGCAGATTCCATGCCAGAGTGTTCCAGTGGGACCTGTTGGACAAGTGGTCCGGATCCCACTTACACATGCACCGGAGTATAATCCTGTCTTCCAAGACCAGAATCTCACTCCATTGGTGGCTGCACAGTTCTCACCTCCTAGAGGGGCGATGGTTCGGGATCCAGGACTGGATCCTAGGGACCACGGATGCAACCCTTTCGAGGTGGGGAGCAGTCACACAGGGGGAAAACGTCCAAGGAAGATGGTCAAGTCAGGGAAGTTGTCTCCACATAAATGTTCTGGAGTTAAGGGCCATTTAATAACAGCAGACACAGTACGCACTGGGACGGGTGCCCAGCATCCTCTACGGACTAAGAGAAAAGGATTTACCGGTAGGTATTAAAATTCTAGTTTCTCTAATGTCCTAGAGTATGCTGGGGACTCCGTAAGGACCATGGGGATAGACGTGCTCCGCAGGAGACATGGGCACTTTAAGAAAGACTTTAGTTCTGGGTGTGCAGTGGCTCCTCCCTCTATGCCCCTCCTCCATACCTCAGTTTGATACTGTGCCCAGTTGAGACTGGGTGCTTTTCAGGAGCTCTCCTGAGCTTTCTGACAGAAAGTATTTTGTTAGGTTTTTAATTTTCAGGGAGCACTGCTGGCAACAGACTCCCTGCATCGAGGGACTGAGGGGAGAGAAGCAGCCCTACTCTCTGAGTTGCAAGGTTCTGCTTCTTAGGCTACTGGACACCATTAGCTCCAGAGGGATTGGTACGCAGGATCTCACCCTCGCCGTCCGTCCCAGAGCCGCGCCGCCGTCCCCCTCGCAGATTCAGAAGATAGAAGCCGGGTGAGTATGAGAAGAAAAGAAGACTTCAGAGGCGGCAGAAGAGTTCATGATCTTCACTGAGGTAACGCACAGCACTGCAGCTGTGCACCATTGCTCCCATACACCTCACATACTCCGGTCACTGTAAGGGTGCAGGGCGCAGGGGGGGCGCCCTGGGCAGCAATATAAACCTCTTTTTGGCAAAAATATAACATATATACAGCTGGGCACTGTATATGTATGAGCCCCTGCCAATTTTACAGTTTAAGCGGGACAGAAGCCCGCCGCCAAGAGGGCGGGGCTTCTCCCTCAGCACTCACCAGCGCCATTTTTTCTCCACAGCACTGCTGAGAGGAAGCTGCCCGGACTCTCCCCTGCTTATACTATGGTAGACAAGAGGGTTGAAAAGAGAGGGGGGGCACATAATTCGGCGCAAATGACATACAGCAGCGCTACTGGACAAACATTAAGTTACTGTGTTATTCCTGTGTTATATAGCGCTTGGGTGTGTGCTGGCATACTCTCTCTCTCTCCAATGGGCCTTGTGGGGAAACTGTCTTCAGAAAAAGCATTCCCTGTGTGTGTGTGGTGTGTCGGTACACGTGTGTCGACATGTCTGAGGAAGAAGGCTATATTAGAGAGGAGCGGGAGCAAATGAATGTGGTGTCTCCGCCGACACCTGATTGGATGGATATGTGGAATGTTTTAAATGCTAGTGTAAACTCATTGCACAAAAGATTAGACAAGGCTGAAGCTTTGGGACAGTCAGGGTCTCAACCCATGCCTGATCCTATGTCGCAGGGACTGTCAGGGTCTCATAAGTGCCCACTATCCCAGATTGTTGACACAGATACCGACACGGATTCTGACTCCAGTGTCGATTACGTTGATGCAAAGTTACAGCCAAAATTGGCAAAATCCATTCGATATAGGATTATGGCAATAAAAGATGTTTTGCACATCACAGAGGAACCCCCTGTCCCTGACAAGAGGGTACATATGTACAAGGGAAAGAAGCCTGAGGTAACCTTTCCCCCCTCACACGAGCTGAACGAGTTATGTGAAAAAGCTTGGGAATCTCCAGATAAAAAACTGCAGATTTCCAAAAGGATTCTTATGGCGTATCCTTTCCCATCAACGGAGAGGTTACGATGGGAATCCTCCCCTAGGATGGACAAAGCATTAACACGCACAGCTACAGCTGGAAAATCAAATTTTTTACCTTATGTTCCCTCACAGCATAAGAAAGCTCTGCATTATCAAATGCAGTCCTTTCGGTCACAAAGAAACAAGAAAGTGCGAGGTGCGTCCTTTCTTGCCAGAGGTAGGGGCAGAGGAAAAAAGATGCACAACACAGCTAGCTCCCAGGAACAGAAGTCCTCCCCGGCCTCTACAAAATCTACTGCATGACGCTGGGGCTCCACTGGCGGAGTCCGGCCCATGTGATGTCATGCAGCTGCTCTGACCACGCCTCCTGTTTCTCCGTTGCCGACCCAATATTGAAACCCTGCCCCCGCACCGCTCCATCTCCGACTTGGAAATGGAGTGTTGTTGACCCCCCTCCCCCCCCCTGCACCGATTGACAGGCAGAGGCGATCGCATTATCTGCAGGCGGATGCGTATGCTCTTAGCAATTTTTGCAGTTGGATTGCTTATTGCGATTGCAATCCAACCTGAATCAGGCCCTATTACCTATCACAATGCACTGCGGGTAGTACAAAATGGGGTTAATATAGGAGAAAAACCCCCAGAGCTGTGCTCCTTAACTGTCCCTGGTGGCTAGTGGAGCAGCTGCCCAGTAATCAGTGTCCACGCCAGTGCGCACACGGCCCGCCCCCTACAGCCACGCTGGATCACGGTATAAAGTGGGCACAGAAGCCCCTTACCACCCTTTCATCAGCGGCCTCGTGATCCCGGAGGGCGGTGTGTGTGTGACTGACCTTAGGAAGAAACCGGAGCCTCCGCTGCAGTGACCCAGCAACCGGGGCACTGGAGTATACTGTGCCGCTGGGAGTGATGGAGCTGCAGTAAATATGTCTATTAGACCTAGCCTGCTGCAGCCCTTGTAGATTCTTATTAAAAAAGTTCTTCTTTTCTTGTCAAAATTAATAGCTAAGAATAGGATGCCTGAGGCAGCCCCCTGTTAAGTGGCCTGCTACTGAAGGCACCAACTACAAACTGAGCTCCCTGTTCATGGAAGCGAGGTTATAGAGGAGGGGGCGCTGAGTATCTTGTGAACAGTCAAAAGCTTTGAGCTTGTTGGTGCCTCAGATCAAGATCCTACTCTACACCCCAATATGAATCCTTGTGGAGTCCAGTGTACCCCACAGAAGAAAAAAATGTGTCACAACCATTGGCAGCAACATAAGAATAGCTGCTGATGGGCACAATTGAGAAAGGAAGGGGGGAAAACATTTGAATCCAGCACATATATGTAATTCGAATATGTAATTTGTACCTTCCTACTTTAAAATGTAATGGATGAACCTCACCCTGTGAGAACTATCTTCATGATCAAGAGATCTCATATGCAAGATAAGTATGTGTTGGGATAGGGCTGTGGAGGGCGGCTGCTCGGGCACACCCCCGTCAAGTTAAGGAGATTCAACTGAGGAAGCACAAGGGAACTCTCATCTGGGGACAACAACTGCAGGGAGAACACATTTTCAGATGAATGTGGGAGGGCAGAAGGCTGCCTAATACTGAAGCACCCCCAAACAACAAACCAAATGCAACAACTAGTGCAAGCATTCCTGGGGGAAGGCCCGCAGCAGATGGATCCAATAACAGCTCCAGAGTTGCTCTACAAGACAAGTAAAAGGGTGTGAGCCCTGCAGCACCACCTGTACTTTGCATACACACATATAGGACAGCATCTCTTATATGCCCCAGGGTCAATAAAATAGTATCCTTATCTAGGGTATCCATCCCCTCAGATAAGGTATCCGTCCATGCTGCTACAGCACTACACACCCAGGCCGACGCAATTGCCGGTCTGAGTAAGGTACCCGAATGTGTATAAATGGACTTCAGGGTTATCTCCTGTTTGCGGTCAGCAGACTCTTTGAGGGTAGCCGTATCCTGGGACGGGAGGGCTACCTTCTTGGATAAGCGTGTTAATGCTTTGTCCACCCTAGGGGAGGATTCCCATCTTAACCTATCCATTGATGGGAAAGGATACGCCATAAGAATCCTTTTGGAAATCTGCAGTCTTTTATCTGGAGATTCCCAGGCTTTTTCACATAACTCGTTCAGCTCGTGTGAGGGGGGAAAGGTTACCTCAGGCTTCTTTCCCTTGTACTTATGTACCCTCTTGTCAGGGACAGGGGGTTCCTCTGTGATGTGCAAAACATCTTTTATTGCCATAATCCTATATCGAATGGATTTTGCCAATTTTGGCTGTAACTTTGCATCATCGTAATCGACACTGGAGTCAGAATCCGTGTCAGTATCTGTGTCAACAATCTGGGATAGTGGGCGCTTATGAGACCCTGACAGTCCCTGCGACATAGGATCAGGCATGGGTTGAGACCCTGACTGTCCCAAAGCTTCAGCCTTGTCTAATCTTTTGTGCACTGAGTTTACACTAGCATTTAAAACATTCCACATATCCATCCAATCAGCTGTCGCAGAGACACCACATTAATTTGCTCCCGCTCCTCTCTAATACAGCCTTCTTCCTCAGACATGTCGACACACGTGTACCGACACACCACACACACAGGGAATGCTTTTTCTGAAGACAGTTTCCCCACAAGGCCCTTTGGAGAGACAGAGAGAGAGAGTATGCCAGCACACATCCCAGCGCTATATAACCCAGGAATAACACAGTAACTTAATGTTTGCCCAGTAGTGCTGCTGTATGTAATTTGCGCCGAATTATGTGCCCCCCCCCCTCTTTTCAACCCTCTTGTCTACCGTGGTTTCAGCAGGCGAGAGTCTGGGGAGCTGCCTCAGCGGTGCTGTGGAGAAAAAATGGCGCTGGTGAGTGCTGAGGGAGAAGCCCCGCCCCCTCAGCGGCGGGCTTCTGTCCCGCTTAAACTGTAAAATTGGCGGGGGCTCATACATATATACAGTGCTCAGCTGTATATATGTTATATTTTTGGCAAAAAGAGGTTTATATTGCTGCCCAGGGCGCCCTGCACCCTTACAGTGACCAGAGTATGTGAGGTGTATGGGAGCAATGGCGCACAGCTGCAGTGCTGTGCGTTACTTCAGTGAAGATCATGAAGTCTTCTGCCACCGCTGAAGTCTCTTTTCTTCTCATACTCACCCGGCTTCTATCTTCCGGCTCTGCGAGGGGGACGGCGGCGCGGCTCTGGGACGGACGGCGAGGGTGAGATCCTGCGTACCAATCCCACTGGAGCTAATGGTGTCCAGTAGCCTAAGAAGCAGGACCTTGCAACTCAGAGAGTAGGGCTGCTTCTCTCCCCTCAGTCCCTCGATGCAGGGAGTCTGTTGCCAGCAGTGCTCCCTGAAAATTAAAAACCTAACAAAATACTTTCTGTCAGAAAGCTCAGGAGAGCTCCTGAAAAGCACACAGTTTCCACTGGGCACAGTATCAAACTGAGGTATGGAGGAGGGGCATAGAGGGAGGAGCCACTGCACACCCAGAACTAAAGTCTTTCTTAAAGTGCCCATGTCTCCTGCGGAGCCCGTCTATCCCCATGGTCCTTACAGAGTCCCCAGCATCCTCTAGGACGTTAGAGAAAATAGGATTTTAATACCTACCGGTAAATCCTTTTCTCTTAGTCCGTAGAGGATGCTGGGCACCCGTCCCAGTGCGTACTGTGTCTGCAGTTATTAAATGGCCCTTAACTCCAGAACATTTATGTGGAGACAACTTTCCCGACTTGACCATCTTCCTTGGATGTTTTCCCCCTGTGTGACTGCTCCCCAGCCTCGGAGGGTTGCATCCGTGGTCCCTAGGATCCAGTCCTGGATCCCGAACCATCGCCCCTCTAGGAGGTGAGAACTGTGCAGCCGCCAATGGAGTGATATTCTGGTCTTGGAAGACAGGATTATCCTCCGGTGCATGTGTAGGTGGGATCCGGACCACTTGTCCAACAGGTCCCACTGGAACACTCTAGCATGGAACCTGCCAAACTGAATGGCCTCGTAGGCCGCAACCATCTTCCCCAGCAACCGAATGCATTGATGGATTAACACTCTTGCTGGTTTCAGAATTTGTTTGACCAGACTCTGGATCTCCATAGCCTTTCCACTGGAGGAAAACCTCTTCTGTGTCCAGTATCACTCCCAAAAACAACAACCGCGTCATTGGGACCAACTGCGATTTTGGCAAGTTTAGGAGCCAACCATGTTGTTGAAGAACTGTCAGGGAGAGTGCAATGTTTTGCAACAACTGGTCCCTGGATCTCGCCTTTATCAAGAGATCATCCAAGTACAGGATAATTGTGACTCCTTGCTTGCGAAGGAGAACCATCATTTCCGCCATCACCCTGGTGAAAATCCTCGGAGCCGTGGACAGACCAAACGGCAACGTCTGAAATTGGTAATGACAATACAGAATTGCAAACCTCAGGTAGCTTGATGCAGTGGCTAAACGGAACATGTAAGTAGGCATCCTTATGTCTACCAAAACCATGAAATCTCCTTCCTCCGGACTGGAGATCCCTACCCTGAGAGATTCCATCTTGAAATTGAATTTCTTTAGGTAGAAATTGAGGGATTTCAGATTGGTCTGACTGAGCCTTCCGGCTTCGGGACCACGAAGAGGCTTGAATAAAAGCCTTCTCCCTGCTGACTAAGGCCGATTTGAACAATCGGTGAGGGGGAACGTCTTGAAACCCCAGTTTGTACCCTTGGGACACGATTTGTAAAACCCACGAGTCCAGGTCCAAATTAATCCAGAACTGACTGAAGTGTTTTAGACGTGCCCCCACTGGTGTGGGCTCCTGCAAGAGAGCCCCAGCGTCATGCAGTGGATTTGGCAGAGGCAGAGGACGATCTCTGCTCCTGCGATCTTGAAGAGGCTACAGACCTCTTCCCTCTTCTCCTTCCTCTACCTGCAAAGAAAGGGGAATCTTAACTTCTTGCATATCTATTGGGCCAAAATGACTGCGTTAGATAATGATGCGTCTTCATCCGTTGAGAGGGAACATAGGGCAAGAAGGTTGACTTACCTGCGGGAGCTGCCGAGATCAAATTAACTAGGCCGTCGCCAAACAAGGCTTCACCTTCATAGGGAAGAGACTCCCTTTCTTCTTGGAGTCAGCATCAGCATTCCCTTGGTGAATCCACAATGCCCTCCTATCCGAGACTGCCATGAAATTGGCCCGTGAACTCAAGAGTCCTATATCCCTTGCAGTCGTAAGTATGCTGCAGTGCCCTTGATATGATCCAACGTAAGGAGCATCCCATGTCTCCAGGATATCTATATCGGATGACAAGGTATTCGACCAATTCTTGAATACTACTACTCACCCATGCGCATGTAATGGCAGGTCTAAGTAATGTACCCGTGGTTACATAACTAGAAATAATGTAGCTTCCTGCATACGATCCGCTGGATTTGTGACAGGGCCCCGTGCAGAACAGGAGGTGATTCCCACTTTATTCTGTCCGCGGCAGGAAATGAATAAACAACCGGAAACCTTTTGGGGATTTGAAACCATCTTGTCGAGCTGGCCCAGACTTTCTCAAACAGAGATGGAGGAACGTTACATCAGCTTTCATTATATATCTATATATACATACATATAGACCCCTTTGTCAGGAACAGCAGGGTCCTCAGTGATGTTAATATGTCCTTAATATCCACAATCATGTACTGAATGCTCCTTGCCAATATTGGATCTAATCAGGAAATATTATGGTCGACATAGGAATCAGTATCCGAGTCAGTATCAGTGTGTAGTAACTGGGCAAAATAACATACAATACAAAATATGGGGAGGTTCACAAGCGCTACAATATACTAGTCAAACAGTATCATATAGTATCATGGTTGTAATCTCCAGAACTCTTGGACCACAGGAATCCCACGATTTCTTTGACCTCACAGTTTGGAAAAGGTTCGCACCTTTCGACTAACCTCCTCCAAGCGTGATATATACTTCAAAAGGTTTCTTTAAAATTCTCCTCAGATAACCATATTCTTCCGACACGTGATTTACCACCACCCCGTCCCTCAGAAAGGGCACTCACCTTTCAACAATGCCCTATATTCCTTGAAAGGTTTCTTTCGCTGCTGGTGGAGACCTGAGTTTTCACCGGTGAGCCGCCAGTATATAGTAGATATGTGGATAAAAACGATGGATATCCCAAAAATACATAAATTTATTATATCTTAAAAAGATATATCCATATACACTCAAATGCACCAAAAATAAAAAATAACAAAAATAGATAAAATATAACACCAAATCACTGGTACCCTCGGTCAGATAGGTAATGCTATTACCCCCAAAATGCCATAGAATTCCAAACACTCTAAAATTGTCCGCACAATTTAAAGTAGAAATCGAGTGTGGGTTCTTTACAGCAGAACAAGGCAAATGGAGAAGACCATACGACCTGGGGTACACAGGATACACACCGACGCGTTTCGGATTCAAGATCCTTCCTCAAGGTGTCTAATGGAGTCAGACAGTGGGGATTTTATACCCCCTGTTCACTCCTCCCTGCCCGATTGGCCAATCAAAATTTATAAATCAATATCTCCACATAATAACTACAATTAAAAATAATATCCACATATCTCATTTCCTTCTCTAATAAGCAAATACATTTTCTCCTAAAACCATTATAAATATAAAAGGTAAACACTTAAAATCTAGATTATAAGTAAATTGGTAAACAATAAAACAGACGCTGGATCATCACCGGGACATTCATGCTATATAGTCCATTGTCACTGTCCGGATTTTAAGTCCTCTTTTTATCTTTACCCCACCGTATCCCACAAGTCCTTGGGATCTTCACAGAACTTTATTCCTACTCTTTAATGTTCCACATGCGGTTCTCTGTCCGGCATACTGTGTAGTTCTTCTTCCGTTACTCGGAACGCAGTGTTTCCCTGAGCCGCAGACACGTGACTTCCGCTTCCACCGGAAGTGCGGGTCACTCGGTCCGTGTTGTGGAACGCAAATGACGGGGGATGTTTATTCTGTTATGTATGATCCAGACGTCTTTTGTTCTTAATTCATCTTCATGGCAGCTCATAAATTCACATAAAACAATTAAACAAAAAAAAATAAATAAATAAAAACTGTTAGTATTATACCAGGGATATTTCAACAAGTAATATATTAATGTAAAAACCATTTCATTTCGAAATCAATGTTTAGACCCTTCGGATCCAATGTCTGCATTTCATATATAGTGCGCATTTCTATTTTAGCAAGTTGGACTTCACCATCATTGGTTCGCCAACTTGGAACCACACTTTTTATTCCACAGAAGTTCACCATATGTTTAATATCACAGTCATGCACTTTTTTAAAATGCAGAGATTCATTGTGGGTTTCTACCCCCTTCTTTATGTTTCGTACATGCTCCGCCATGCGGGTTTTAAGCATTCGAGTTGTACGACCTATATACTGAGCACCACATGTACATTCCAACAGATATACACAATTTTTTGTATTACAGGTCACAAAGTCGTTAATAGTATATACCACCCCGGTTTGGTTGGATTTATACTGAACAATTTTACTTTGTTTGCTCATACAGGTGCGACACATAATACATGTGCCGCATCTGAAAAAACCTTTAGATTTATTTCTAGTGAGCATTTTTGGAGGAACACTCACACTCCTCACCACACTTTCTTTGACATTTTTTGCCCTTCTATATATAAATTTAGGGATTTCAGATATATGTTCTTTCAATAGAACATCTTTACTTAGGATAGACCAATGTCGCTTAATAATCCGTTCCACCTGTCTGTATTGACTATTATATCCCGTAATAAACGGGATATCAGTACCAAACTCATTTTTGTTTACAGATGTGTTTTGAAGCATATCGGAGCGATTTTTTATGCCACTCTCAGTCATTGCAACTTGAATTGTCTCCTTATTGTAACCTTTTGCTTCAAATTGATCACCCAATCTACGTGCTTGTTTCCAATATACCTCTACATCTGAACAGTTTCTTCTTATTCTATGGAATTGGCTCATAGGGATGCTCTTGAGCCAGTTTTTGTGGTGGTTACTTGTAAAATCAATAAAGGAGTTACAATCTGTAGTCTTAGTGAAGTTGCTCGTTTTAATTTCATCATTTTCAATGTACACCCTTAGATCTAAGAAGTTAATTTCTACTTCACTGATGTTAAATGTGAGTTTTATTCCAGAGGAATTATTGTTGAGATGGTTACAAAAGGTGTCAAGGGTGGATCGATCACCCCCCCAAATGAATATTACATCATCTATATACCGGTTCCAGGTCACCAGACTGGCTCCCAGCTCATGGCCATTCCATACCTGTTGTTCCTCCCAATGTGCCATGAAAAGATTTGCATAACTGGGAGCCAGCCTGGTGCCCATAGCTGTTCCGGTCTGTTGCATATAGAAGGAGTCATCATACCAAAAGAAATTGTTATGGAGGATAAGGGAAGTTCCCTCCAAAACAAAATTCCTCTTTTCCTCCGGCATTTCATTCCTCTCCATGAAGAAAGATAGTGCCTCTAATCCCAATTCATGGTCTATAATCGTATATAACGAGGTGACATCTGCTGTCACTAATATAAACCCTGGTTGCCACTTTACCGTCATAAGTTTATTGATGGTGGAAATGGTATCCTTTAAATAGGATTTGGTTTCTTTTACCATAGGTTGGAGTATGTGGTCCAAATAACATGACAGGTTAGATAGACAGGAATTTGTTCCAGCTACTATGGGACGACCTGGGGGGTATTCTTTATTCTTATGTATTTTTGGCAATACGTACAATACAGGTATTGACGGGTGTTCTATCATCATATATAGCTGTTCCTCCTCTGTTATAATTCCTTTAGTTAAGTACAGTGCCAAAAATACCTCTAATTTCTTTATAACATTTGTACTTGGATTGCCCCGCAATTTCTGGTAGGTTCCCCTATCCATTAATTGACGCATTACCTCTCTGTTGTAGTCTTCCAAATTTAAAATAACAATGCTCCCCCCCTTATCGGCGGGTTTGATTACTATCTCCTTATTCCCACGTAATGTTTGAATGGCCTTCCTCTCGTCTTTAGATAAATTGTTTTTCCTGTTAGGTTTAAACGTTATTTTTTCCAGATCAGTTTTTACTAATTTCTCAAAAGACTCAATAAAACTGCCCTTCTTATGTTTAGGGTAAAAAGTGGACTTCCTTTTAAATTTATGTACTTCATTCCCCTCTATTATGTTGTCCTTTGGTTTTTCACCGAAGAACCTTTTCAGGGTGAGACGTCTAATAAATTTCTCTATGTCAATAAAGACCTCAAATTTGTCACACCTATTTACAGGGGCAAACTTGAGGCCCTTCTCGAGGACAGATCTCTCATGCATATTTAATTCATAATGGCTAAGATTATAGATACTTGTGGTTTTTACACCTCCCTCATTATCCTCACTGACCTGCTTTGTTTCCTCCAGGGTTTCAACCTGTTCTTCGATATTAGTGATAGTATCTCTTGATTTCTTAATGGCTCTTCTTCTTTTATTGAGGGAGATACGTTTCCCACCCCTTTTTCCCCGTTTCTTGTATCTAGTTTTTACCTCCATCTCGGTGATCTGTGGGGACCTCTCTCTAAAAAAGGAGATGCAGGGGAAAGTGGGAGGTCCTCATCTATGGGTGATCTATCTCTCCTCCAATCTTTGGTAAAGTTTTGATTTCCTTTATTTGGATACCTCTTTCCGCTATTAGTGCGGTAAGTTCTACCTCTCCCAAAGCTTCCATCGGGTCTAAACTGGTGATTCTCCCCTTCCCATCTAACCTCTCTTTGTACTCTATTTCCTCTGTTTCCCAACCCTTCTCTACTATTATACCTAGGTATGTAGGAGCGATGGAAATCATCTCCTTTCCTAGGGTTGGTTACTCCCTCATTGATTATATAGCCATTCCTGCCATTAGCCCTCCAATTATTGGTTTTGTTATAAGCCTTCCCATTAGGGCGGCGTAACGATTGTACGGGTTCTACTAATTCTTCTTCTTCCTCCCCTCTTTTATTCGTACTGCATGTTTCTTCATCCCTATCTTTTTTGTCTCTGAAATACTTTTTCTGTTTTTTAATCTTTATATCTTTCTCACTTTTCTTAACCCTAGTGGAGATCACATCCTCCATTTCTTTGTAATCTTTAGATCCTGAGTAGGGTTCTGCTAAAGACTTGAAGGTTTCAAGTTCTTCTTCAATTTTTACTAGATCTCTCCTTTTTTCTTTAACAATTAATTCCATCAGGGAGAATGCACAGGAGTCAAGGATTTTATTCCATTCTTTCAAAAATTCCCCTGATTCTCTTTCAAAGGATGGATTTTTACTTATCCTTAAACCTCTTGGGATGAGGTTATCCCTCCTGTATCTTTCTAATGTTGCTATTTCCCACCATACTTTCCCCTCCCTGATTAATAATTTTTCCAGTTTGGACATCACATCCTCCAAATTAGTGTCCATTAACTCCACCTCGTTATATACGATTATAGACCATGAATTGGGATTAGAGGCACTATCTTTCTTCATGGAGAGGAATGAAATGCCGGAGGAAAAGAGGAATTTTGTTTTGGAGGGAACTTCCCTTATCCTCCATAACAATTTCTTTTGGTATGATGACTCCTTCTATATGCAACAGACCGGAACAGCTATGGGCACCAGGCTGGCTCCCAGTTATGCAAATCTTTTCATGGCACATTGGGAGGAACAACAGGCATGGAATGGCCATGAGCTGGGAGCCAGTCTGGTGACCTGGAACCGGTATATAGATGATGTAATATTCATTTGGGGGGGTGATCGATCCACCCTTGACACCTTTTGTAACCATCTCAACAATAATTCCTCTGGAATAAAACTCACATTTAACATCAGTGAAGTAGAAATTAACTTCTTAGATCTAAGGGTGTACATTGAAAATGATGAAATTAAAACGAGCAACTTCACTAAGACTACAGATTGTAACTCCTTTATTGATTTTACAAGTAACCACCACAAAAACTGGCTCAAGAGCATCCCTATGAGCCAATTCCATAGAATAAGAAGAAACTGTTCAGATGTAGAGGTATATTGGAAACAAGCACGTAGATTGGGTGATCAATTTGAAGCAAAAGGTTACAATAAGGAGACAATTCAAGTTGCAATGACTGAGAGTGGCATAAAAAAATCGCTCCGATATGCTTCAAAACACATCTGTAAACAAAAATGAGTTTGGTACTGATATCCCGTTTATTACGGGATATAATAGTCAATACAGACAGGTGGAACGGATTATTAAGCGACATTGGTCTATCCTAAGTAAAGATGTTCTATTGAAAGAACATATATCTGAAATCCCTAAATTTATATATAGAAGGGCAAAAAATGTCAAAGAAAGTGTGGTGAGGAGTGTGAGTGTTCCTCCAAAAATGCTCACTAGAAATAAATCTAAAGGTTTTTTCAGATGCGGCACATGTATTATGTGTCGCACCTGTATGAGCAAACAAAGTAAAATTGTTCAGTATAAATCCAACCAAACCGGGGTGGTATATACTATTAACGACTTTGTGACCTGTAATACAAAAAATTGTGTATATCTGTTGGAATGTACATGTGGTGCTCAGTATATAGGTCGTACAACTCGAATGCTTAAAACCCGCATGGCGGAGCATGTACGAAACATAAAGAAGGGGGTAGAAACCCACAATGTATCTCTGCATTTTAAAAAAGTGCATGACTGATATTAAACATATGGTGAACTTCTGTGGAATAAAAAGTGTGGTTCCAAGTTGGCGAACCAATGATGGTGAAGTCCAACTTGCTAAAATAGAAATGCGCACTATATATGAAATGCAGACATTGGATCCGAAGGGTCTAAACATTGATTTCGAAATGAAATGGTTTTTACATTAATATATTACTTGTTGAAATATCCCTGGTATAATACTAACAGTTTTTTTTTTTTTTTTTTGTTTAATTGTTTTATGTGAATTTATGAGCTGCCATGAAGATGAATTAAGAACAAAAGACGTCTGGATCATACATAACAGAATAAACATCCCCCGTCATTTGCGTTCCACAACACGGACCGAGTGACCCGCACTTCCGGTGGAAGCGGAAGTCACGTGTCTGCGGCTCAGGGAAACACTGCGTTCCGAGTAACGGAAGAAGAACTACACAGTATGCCGGACAGAGAACCGCATGTGGAACATTAAAGAGTAGGAATAAAGTTCTGTGAAGATCCCAAGGACTTGTGGGATACGGTGGGGTATAGATAAAAAGAGGACTTAAAATCCGGACAGTGACAATGGACTATATAGCATGAATGTCCCGGTGATGATCCAGCGTCTGTTTTATTGTTTACCAATTTACTTATAATCTAGATTTTAAGTGTTTACCTTTTATATTTATAATGGTTTTAGGAGAAAATGTATTTGCTTATTAGAGAAGGAAATGAGATATGTGGATATTATTTTTAATTGTAGTTATTATGTGGAGATATTGATTTATAAATTTTGATTGGCCAATCGGGCAGGGAGGAGTGAACAGGGGGTATAAAATCCCCACTGTCTGACTCCATTAGACACCTTGAGGAAGGATCTTGAATCCGAAACGCGTCGGTGTGTATCCTGTGTACCCCAGGTCGTATGGTCTTCTCCATTTGCCTTGTTCTGCTGTAAAGAACCCACACTCGATTTCTACTTTAAATTGTGCGGACAATTTTAGAGTGTTTGGAATTCTATGGCATTTTGGGGGTAATAGCATTACCTATCTGACCGAGGGTACCAGTGATTTGGTGTTATATTTTATCTATTTTTGTTATTTTTTATTTTTGGTGCATTTGAGTGTATATGGATATATCTTTTTAAGATATAATAAATTTATGTATTTTTGGGATATCCATCGTTTTTATCCACATATCTACTATATACTGGCGGCTCACCGGTGAAAACTCAGGTCTCCACCAGCAGCGAAAGAAACCTTTCAAGGAATATAGGGCATTGTTGAAAGGTGAGTGCCCTTTCTGAGGGACGGGGCGGTGGTAAATCACGTGTCGGAAGAATATGGTTATCTGAGGAGAATTTTAAAGAAACCTTTTGAAGTATATATCACGCTTGGAGGAGGTTAGTCGAAAGGTGCGAACCTTTTCCAAACTGTGAGGTCAAAGAAATCGTGGGATTCCTGTGGTCCAAGAGTTCTGGAGATTACAACCATGATACTATATGATACTGTTTGACTAGTATATTGTAGCGCTTGTGAACCTCCCCATATTTTGTATTGTATATTGTGTCAAGGAGTAGTGCTCTTGGGGGTTGGTACCGAGCTGCCACAAAGGCGCAAGTTATTCTTTTCTGTCTGTTTGGGCAAAATAACATGTTTGCGGGGCCTGAGGGAAAAGAAGCATAGCCATGAACATCACATCTTTTCTCTACGTCTGTGTCTGGGACACTGATTTATCCAACCTCACTCTGATATTACTGAAACTTTCACCCAGTCAGTTATTGGTGGTGCCAACAGGGCCACCATCATATGTCTGCATTCCTAATATAGTTTCCTCTTGGGAAAAACATTCAGCCACCGACATGTTGACACACATGTACCAAGTACCCACAGACACATCGGCTTATGGGGGATAGACCTACAGTAAATCTGTCAGAGGGACAGATGGGATTTTTCAGCTCACAACCCAGCGTCAAAAGTACACAGTCTGGGAAATAATAAACTCTATAGTGATAGACTTGTAACGCTCTATAGATGTGCTGGTGAGGTGAGGAAGAAGCCCCGCCGCTGTAATGGCACGCTTCTGTCCCGCTCAGAAACAAATAATTAATTACGCTGGTGGGGTAAGGACAGTGCCCAGGCACTAATGTCCACTTTTGCCAGCCTTTTGTGAGGAATTTATGCTGCCCAGGGTGCCCCCCCCAACGCCCTGCACCCTGCAGTGCCTGTGTTTGTGTGGGAGCATGGCGCACAGCATTCCGCTCGCTGCGTGGTACCTCAGAATGCCATCTGTTCTTCTGCTACTCGCCTGTCTTCTGACTTCTGGCTCTGTAAGGGGGTGATGGCAGGCTACGGGAGTGGGCATCTAGGCGTACCAAGCGATCAGCACCCTCAGGAGCTAATGGTGTCCTGTCTGCCAGAAGTAGAGCCATTGAACTCACTAGAAGTTGGTCATACTTCTCTCCCCTAAGTCCCACGAAGCAGGGAGACTGTTGCCAGCAGCCTCCCTGAAAATAAGAAAAACTAACATAAGTCTTTTCAGAGAAACTCAGTAGAGCTCCCCTGTAGTGCATCCAGTCTCACTGGGCACAATTCTAAAACTGGAGTCTGGAGGAGGGGCATAGAGGGAGGAGACAGTTCACACCCTTTGAAAGTCTTAAAGTGCCCATGTCTCCTGCGGATCCCATCTATACCCCATGGTTCTTAATGTGATCCCAGCATCCTCTAGGACGTATGAGAAAACAAATAACGCACACACGAGGAGAGAACAAAGGAAGCTGTAAGGAGGGGAGGGGGGGGGTAAGGTAAGGTAGTAAAGGCATATTGGATAAACTACAACCTTATACATATTCATTAATGTACCAGTAGTTAGAAGTGGAAGAGCTCTAACAGAAACCACAAAGCTTATCTAAAGCCACACCACACTGGATATGCCCAATCTCATTTGATCTTTGAAGCAAAGCAGTATTGGACTTTGTTACTACCAAGCAGTCTCCCATCCATGTATTATCAGATTCTTTAGGTGTTTTTAAACTACCAACACCCTTTTCTTGGTACATTTAATTTTTACACGTATTCTTTTATGTACCAGAAGTTAGAAGTAGAAAAGCTCTAACAGAAACCACCAGCTCATCTACAGCCACAGCACACTGGATTTGCCCAATCTCTCCTGATCATGGAAGCTGAGCAGTGTTGGTCCTGGTTTTAGTACTTGGATGGGAGACCACCAGGAAATACCAGGAGCTGTGTGTATTTTTACAATACATACACCGTTCTCTTGATGCATTCCATTTTGAAACATTGGGGCAGATCTATTAAGCCTGGTGAACTGATAAAGTGCAAGGTGATAAAGTACCAGCCAGTCAGCTCCTAACGGTCATTTTTCAAACCCAGCCTGTGACATGGCAATTAGGAGCTGATTGGCTGGTACTTTATCACCATGCAAATTATCATTCCACCAGGTTTAATAAATCGGCCGCTTATTCATTTATGTACTAGTAGTTAGAAGTAGAAGAACTCTAACAGAAACCACTAAGCTCATCTACAGCCACACCACACTGTATATGCCCAATATCACCTGATCTTAGGCCTGGTTTGTTCTTGGATGTGAGACCACCTGGGAATACCAGGTGCTGTAGGTAGTTTTATACTACCAACACCGTTCTCTTGATGCATTCTATTTTGAAACTTATTCATTGATGTACCAGTAGTTAGAAGTAGAAGTTAGAAACAGCAAAAATCATCTACAGCCGCATCACACTGGATATGTCCAATCTCATCTGATGTTGGAAGCTAAGCAGTGTTGTGCCTGGTTAGTTTTTGGATTTCAGGTCCTGCCTTCTGGTTTGGCCACGGCACCTCGGAAATTCACCAAGGTCATGGCCGTGATGACGACCCTTCACCATCGGTGGACCAGGGAGGAATCTCTCCTCCCGATAAACATTCTGGAATTGCGGGCAGTGTTCAATTAATTGATACTGGCCCTGCCTCTAGTACAGAACAGGCCTGTTCAAGTACAATCGGACAACGCCACCACGGTAGTGTACACAAATCATCAAGTCGGCACTCGAAACTGCATGGCAAAGCTGGAAGTATAAAAAAAATCCTCAGTTGGGTAGAACGTCATCTGCCAGCAATATCGGCAGTGTTCATTCCCGGAGTCCTCAACTGGGAAGCGGATTTCCTCAGTCGTCAGGACGCTCACGCTGGAGAGTGGAGAGGCTGCAGCAGAAATATCTGCACTGGTGTCAGTAGGTGACTGAGGCAGGGATGACTGGGAGATAGTGGGTGACTGAAGCATGTATGAGTGGGATATAGTGGGTGACTGAAGCCGGGGTGACTGGGAGATAGTGGGTGACTGATGCAGGGGTGACAGTGATAGTGGGTGACTTAGGCAGGGGTGACAGGGAGATAGTGGGTTACTGAGGGAGGGGTGATAGGAAGGGGTTGGGTAAGTATGGGAAGAAAGTGGGTGACAGGGATAATAAATGAATAAGGCAGGGATGATAGGGAGATAGTGGATGACTGTGGCAGGGGTGACAGGGACAGTAAGAGACTGAGGCAGGGTTGACAGGGATAGTGGGCGACTGAGGCAGGGGTCGCAGGTATAGTGGTTGACTGAGGCAGCGGTGACTGGGAGATAGTGGGTAACTGAGGCAGGGGTGACGGGGAAAGTGTGCGACTCAGGCAGGGGTGATAGGGGGATAGTGGGCAGCATATCTCTGCCTCACTGCAGCAGCACATTCCTGCTTCACTGACAGCAGCACATCCCTGCAACGTTGACAGCAACACATCCCTGCAACATTGACGGCAGCACATCCCTGCCTCATTGACGGCAGCACATCCCTGCCTCATTGACGGCAGCACATCCCTGCCTCACTTATAGCAGCACATCCCTGCCTCGCTGACAGCAGCACATCACTGCCTCGCTGACAGCAGCACATCAGTGCTTCACTGACAGCAGCACATCACTGCTTCACTGACAGCAGAACATCCCTGCCTCACTGGCAGCAGCACATCCCTGCTTTACTGACAGCTGTATATAGGGCCTAATTCAGACCTGATCCCTGCTGTGCATATTCACACAACAGGAGATCAGGTCTGAAGTGCGTGTGCTGGTGCCACAGTGCACCGGCACATGCCAGAGATGCGATCAGCATCTCTGCCCAGTGAGCGCCTCTGCCTGATTGACAGGTAGAGGCGGTCACTGGGCAGGAGGAGTCGGGCCAGCGGCATTGTGCCGCCATTTTGGGGGCACAGTCAGGACAACGCAGACATGACCGGACCGTATGGGGGCGGGGCCGTGACGGCTGTGTGACCCGGACAGCAACGGGCCTTATTTACTAAAATCTCAGATAAATTTTATGGCATTTATGTGCAGTCTAGTTTGCACAGTTGATAGAGTGTTGATCTTGCACTATCAATGTAAGCCTCACATAGGTTTGATACACATGTAAGTTTGTTTTTATTTTACTACATTGTGGTTTGTGGCTCTATACCAGGTAATGCATGTCTTTTAACAGTAGTCAAGTCTTCCAATGTGCTTGTTAGTGAAACCCAATACATAGCTTTATTTTATTTTGTTTCTTCAAATATTACATAGTAACATAGTATCTGAGGTTGAAAAAAGACAATTGTCCATCGAGTTCAACCTATTTGTGGTGTCCTATGCATGATGATTTTACTAAAATTTCTGACTGATGCTGCTGTCAGCCATTGCATTTTGGCCCTCATTCCGAGTTGATCGCTCGCAAGGCGATTTTAGCAGAGTTACACACGCTAAGCCGCCGCCTACTGGGAGTGAATCTTAGCTTCTTAAAATTGCGACCGATGTATTCGCAATATTGCGATTACTAACTACTTAGCAGTTTCAGAGTAGCTTCAGACTTACTCTGCCTGTGCGATCAGTTCAGTGCTTGTCGTTCCTGTTTTGACGTCACAAACACACCCAGCGTTCGCCCAGACACTCCCCCGTTTCCCCGGCCACTCCTGCGTTTTTTCCGGAAACGGTAGCGTTTTTTCCCGCACGCCCATAAAACGGCCTGTTTCCGCCCAGTAACACCCATTTCCTGTCAATCACATTACGATCGCCGGAGCGATGAAAAAGCCGTGAGTAAAAATACTATCTCCATTGTAAAATTACTTGGCGCAGTCGCAGTGCGAATATTGCGCATGCGTACTAAGCGGAATTTCACTGCGATGCGATGAAAAATACCGAGCGATCAACTCGGAATGAGGGCCCTTATCCCTATTTATAGTAACTATAATGCATGACTATGCACCATACCCCTGGATATCCTTATCCAATAGGAATTTATCTAACCCATTCTTAAAGGTGTTGACAGATTCCGCCATTACAACTCCCTCGGGCAGGGAATTCCACACACGTATTGTCCTTACCGTGAAAAAGCCTTTACGCTGTATTGTGCGGAATCTCCTCTCCTCTAACCTGAGCGAGTGTCCACGAGTCCTCTGTGTTGATCTAACCAGAAACAGGTCCCGCGCAAGCTCTGTGTATTGTCCCCTTATATATTTGTAGATGTTGATCATATCCCCTCTTAGTCTCCGCTTTTCCAATGTAAACATGCCTAGTCTTTCACGCCTTTCCTTGTATTCCATCATCTCCATGCCCTTAATTAGTTTGGTCGCCCTCCTCTGTACCTTTTCAAGCTCCAGGATATCCTTTTTGTAGTACGGTGCCCAGAACTGTACACAGTATTCAAGGTGTGGCCTCACTAGTGATTTATATAACGGGAGTATAATACTCTCGTCCCTAGCATCAATACCCCGTTTTATGCATGCTAATATCTTATTAGCCTTCTTTGCTGCAGTCCTACTTTGGGTACTACTGCTTAGCTTGCTATCTATGAGGACACCTAAGTCCTTTTCCAGTACAGAATCCCCTAATTTTACCCCATTTAGTAGGTAGGCATATGTCTTATAACTTTTTTTTTCAATATATAAACATTTTTATTATAAGATTTTCAATGACACAAGTACATCCAAGTTGCAGATTATGGATTGTGAAGGACAAATCAACCATATAAACAATTTAAGCAATTTAAATTGCATGCAGGTAGTAGAATATCAAACTCCTTGGATGAAAGTTGGTCGTAATAAACTAGGATAGAAAAGAATAAAGTAGAAAATAACATTTTAAACCTACCGGTAAATCTTTTTCTCGTAGTCCGTAGAGGATGCTGGGGACTCCGTAAGGACCATGGGGATAGACGGGCTCCGCAGGAGACATGGGCACTTTAAGAAAGACTTTAGTTCTGGGTGTGCACTGGCTCCTCCCTCTATGCCACAGTTAGAGAAACTGTGCCCAGAGGAGACTGACAGTATGAGGAAAGGATTTTGTTAATCCAGGGCAAGATTCATACCAGCCACACCAATCACACCGTATAACTTGTGATAAACTACCCAGTTATGAGTACGAAAAAACAACATACTGTAGCATCAGTGCAGGACCGATGCAACTCTAACATAACCCTTATTGAAGCAATAACTATATACAAGTATTGCAGAAGTAGTCCGCACTTGGGACGGTCGCCCAGCATCCTCTACGGACTACGAGAAAAAGATTTACCGGTAGGTTTAAAATCTTATTTTCTCTAACGTCCTAGAGGATGCTGGGGACTCCGTAAGGACCATGGGGATTATACCAAAGCTCCAAAACGGGCGGGAGAGTGCGGATGACTCTGCAGCACCGATTGAGCAAACATTAGTTCCTCCTCAGCCAGGGTATCAAACTTATAGTATTTTGAAAAGGTGTTTGAACCTTACCAAGTAGCAGCTCGACACAGCTGTAGTGCCGAGACCCCTCGGGCAGCCGCCCAAGAAGAGCCCACTTTCCTCGTGGAATGGGCCTAGACCGATTTCGGTAACTGCAATCCAGCCATAGAATGCGCTTGCTGAATCGTGTTACAAATCCAGCGAGCAATAGCCTGCTTTGAAGCAGGGGCACCAATCTTGTTGGTTGCATACAGGACAAACAGCGCTTCAGTTTTCCTGACTCTAGCCGTCCTGGCCACGTAAATTTTCAAAGCCCTGACCACATCAAGTAACTCGGAATCCTCCAAGTCACGCGTAGCCAAAGGCACCACAATAGGTTGGTTCATATGAAAAGATGAGACCACTTTTGGTAGGAATTGAGGACGGGTCCGCAATTCCGCTCTATCCACATGGTACACCAAATATGGTCTTTTATGTGACAAAGCCGCTAATTCCGACACTCGCCTAGCCGAAGCCAAGGCTAATAACATGACCACCTTCCATGTGAGATATTTTAACTCCACCGTTTTAAGTGGTTCAAACCAGTGTGATTTTAGAAAACTTAACACCACGTTAAGGTCCCAAGGTGCCACCGGAGGCACAAAAGGAGGCTGAATATGCAGCACTCCTTTTACAAAAGTCTGAACTTCTGGAAGAGAAACCAATTCTTTTTGAAAGAAAATGGATAAGGCCGAAATCTGGACCTTAATAGAGCCTAATTTTAGGCCCAAATTCACTCCAGTTTGTAGGAAGTGAAGGAAACGGCCCAGATGGAATTCTTCCGTAGGAGCATTCCTGGCCTCACACCAAGAAACATAATTTCGCCATATACGGTGTAATGTTTTGACGTTACATCCTTCCTAGCCTTTATCAGCGTAGGGATGACCTCAACCGGAATGCCTTTCACTGCTAGGATCCGGCATTCAACCGCCATGCCGTCAAACGTAGCCGCGGTAAGTCTTGGAACAGACAGGGCCCCTGATGCAACAGGTCCTGTCTTAGAGGAAGAGGCCACGGATCTTCTGTGAGCATTTCCTGCAGATCCGGATACCAGGTCCTCCGTGGCCAATCTGGAACAATGAGGATTGTTCTCACTCCTCTTTGTCTTATTATCCTTAACACCTTGGGTATGAGAGGAAGAGGAGGAAATACATAGACCGGCCGAAACACCCACGGTGTCACTAGGGTGTCTACAGCTACTGCCTGAGGGTCTCTTGACCTTGCGCAATACCTCTGTAGCTTTTTGTTGAGCCGGGACGCCATCATGTCTATCTGTGGCAGTTCCCACCGACTTGTAATCTGTGCAAAGACTTCCTGATGAAGTCCCCACTCTCCCGGATGTAGGTCGTGTCTGCTGAGGAAGTCTGCTTCCCAGTTGTCCACTCCCAGAATGAACACTGCTGACAGTGCGCTTGCGTGATTCTCCACCCAGCGAAGAATTCTGGTGGCTTGTGCCATCGCCACTCTGCTCCTTGTGCCGCCTTGGCGGTTTACATGAGCCACTGCGGTGACGTTGTCTGACTGGATCAGAACCGGTTGGTCGCGAAGTAAGGTCTCCGCTTGACGTAGGGCATTGTATATGGCCCCTAGTTTCAGGATGTTGATGTGAAGACAAGTCTCTTGACTTGACCAAAGACCTTGGATATTTCTTCCCTGTGTGACTGCTCCCCAACCTTGGAGGCTTGCCTCTGTGGTCACCAGGATCCAGTCCTGAATGCCGAATCTGCGTCACTCGAGAAGGTGAGCACTCTGCAGCCACCACAGGAGTGATACCCTGACCCTGGGGGACAGGGTGATCAACCAATGCATCTGCAAATGTGACCCAGACCACTTGCCCAAGAAAGACAGACGAGTCGTAGAAACCAACTGCGACTTTGGGATATTGAAAATCCAGCCGTGTTGCTGTAACACTTTCAGTGAAAGTGATACGCTGTTCAGCAACTGCTCTCTTGATCTCGCTTTTATGAGATCGCTCAAGTACGGGATAATTGTGACACCTTGCTTACGCAGGAGAACCATCATTTCCACCATTACCTTGGTGAAAATTCTCTGGGCCGTGGAGAGACCAAACAGCAACGTCTGAAATTGGCAATGACAGTCCTGTACCGCAAATCTGAGGTACGCCTGATGAGATGGATAAATGGGGACATGAAGGTATGCATCCTGTACACAAATGCGGACAACAGGTGTCAAGCCGTGTGTTGCCTTTGTCAAGCTGTAATAAGTAGGGGTAAGGACGTTAACCACCTCAGAACATCCTCCCTTATACGTCACCTGCAGCGCATTAATCATAAGTCAGTGACAAGTTCAAAAACTTTGGATGACAGCGGAAGCAGTCCACTGACCACTAAATCCCTTCCTCTTGTAACCAAGCTCCTGCAAACCACACCACCAACTCCCTCAGTGTCAATTTCCTCCTTAGACAGGAAAGCCAATAGTCCTGCAGGCCATGTCACTGGCAAGTCTGACGAGTCCTCTCCTGCCTGTGATTCCGCCGATGCATCCTTGAGTGTAACGCCTACTGCTGCTGGCGCTGCTGTTGTTGCTGCTGAGAGTCGATCGTCATCCCAGAGGGGAAGTCGGAAGACCACTTGTACTACTTCCAGTAGGCAATTGACTGTCCAACAGTCCTTTGCGAGGAAGATGAAATATCACAGCAGTCATCCTGCTGCAAAGCGGATAACTCAGGTCTTGTCAGCCTGGGTGGTGAGAAACGTGGTTCCGGTATCCATCGTTAATTCAGAGGCAACTAGAGACTTGATTGAGGTACTGTGTCCCCTGTACCAAATGCCATCTAGGTTCCATTTCTCTAGGCAGGCGATACCGAAAATGTACACAGACCTCAGAAAAAGAGTCACCAGTGTCCTAAAAAATGCAGTTGTACCCAAGGTCCACTAGTCCACATGTCCGTGGTTAAGTGGAGCAGGGCAGACTCAGGACTATATGACTGTGACAGCCCACTGGGTAGATGTATTGCCTCCCGCAGCAAGAACAGCAGCGGCGGCACCAGTAGCAGCATCTCGCAAATGCCAACTCGTTCCTAGGCAGACTACGCTTTGTATCACCGCTTTCCATAAGAGGCACACAGCTGACAACCTCTTACGGAAACTGAGGAACATCATCGCAGAATGGCTTACCCCAATTGGACTCTCCTGGGGATTTGTGACATCGGACAATGCCACCAATATTGTGCGTGCATTACATCTGGGCAAATTCCAGCACGTCCCATGTTTTGCACATACATTGAATTTGGTGGTGCAGAATTATTTAAAAAAAACGACAGGGGCGTGCAAGAGATGCTGTCGGTGGCCCGAAGAATTGCGGGCCACTTTCTGCATTCAGCCACCGCGTGCCGAAGACTGGAGCACCACCAAACATTCATGTACCTGCCCTGCCATCCTCTGAAGCAAAAGGTGGTAACGAGGTGGAATTCAACCCTCTATATGCTTCAGAGGATGGAGGAGCAGCAAAAGGCCATTCAAGCCTATACATCTACCCACGATATAGACAAAGGAGGGGGAATGCACCTGACTCAAGCGCAGTGGAGAATGATTTCAACGTTGTGTAAGGTTCTGTAACCCTTTGAACTTGCCACACGTGAATTCAGTTCAGACACTGCCAGCCTGAGTCAGGTCATTCCCCTTATCAGGCTTTTGCAGAAGAAGCTGGAGACATTGAAGGAGGAGCTAAAACAGAGCGATTCCGCTAGGCATGTGGGACTTGTGGATGGAGCCCTTAATTCGCTTAACCAGGATTCAATCTGTTGAAATCAGAGCAATACATTTTGGCCACCGTGCTCGATCCTAGATTTAAAACCTACATTGTATCTCTCTTTCCGGCAGACACAAGTCTGCAGAGGTTCAAAGACCTGCTGGTGAGAAAATTGTCAAGTCAAGCGGAACGTGACCCGTCAACAGCTCCTCCTTCACATTCTCCCGCAACTGGGGGTGCAAGGAAAAGGCTAAGAATTCCGAGCCCACCCACTGGCGGTGATGCAGGACAGTTTGGAGTGAGTGCTGACATCTGGTCCGGACTGAAGGACCTGGCAACGATTACTGACATGTCGTCTACTGTCACTACATATGATTCTGTCACCTTTGAAAGAATGGTGGAGGATTATATGAGTGACCGCATCCAGGTAGGCACGTCAGACAGTCCGTATGTATACTGGCAGGAAAAAGAGGCAATTTGGAGGCCCTTGCACAAACTGGCTTTATTCTACCTAAGTTGCCCTCCCTCCAGTGTGTACTCCAAAAGAGTGTTTAGTGCAGCCGCTCACCTTGTCAGCAATCGGCGTACGAGGTTACTTCCAGAAAATGTGGAGAAGATGATGATCATCAAAATGAATTATAATCAATTCCTCCGTGGAGACATTTACCAGCAATTGCCTCCAGAAAGTACACAGGGATCTGAGATGGTGGATTCCAGTGGGGACGAATTAATAATATGTGAGGGGGGCGATGTACACAGTGAAAGGGGTGAGGAATCGGAGGATGATGAGGTGGACATCTTGCCTCTGTAGAGCCAGTTTGTGCAAGGAGAGATTGATTGCTTCTTTTTTGGTGGGGGCCCAAACCAACCAGTCATTTCAGTCAGCCGTGTGGCAGACCCTGTTGCTGAAATGATGGGTTCGTCAATGTTTTTCTTTTCAATCTAAGCCCCTGCAGTTTTCTGTAAGAATCTGCTTCGCTATGATGATCAACAAGTCACAAGGGCAAACACTCAGGGCTGGAGGTGTAGATCTTAGGACCAGCTGCTACAAGCATGGCAAAGGTGTCACTATCATTGGTGACACCCAGAGAGGCAGCGAGGGAGATTGTAATGCAGTGCGCGCAGATAAGCAGCGCAATGGTAAAAAGGAGGCATGGTCTCATAGGTAGGGGTGTGGCCTGTTTTCCTGAATCTCCATTTTGTTGCTCCGGGTATCCCGGGGGTTGAGTGCTGCACCCGGGGACTAGTGTGTGAGTGGTGCTGGCTCCTGCACAGTGACAGAAACTGGGTGTTGCACGTAATGTTACAGTGAAATACCCATATTCTGTCACTGAAGAGGAGCCGGCACTTTGGTGTCACCCCCCTTGGCGGGTGACACTCGGGTGTGGGCCGCAACCCCGTTGTGATGCCACTGACCCATGGGAAGCTTTACGTGGCTTACCCATGTGTTAGTAGCCCCAAGCATCTTTTGTGTTAGTCCCTGAAGAAAAACTTCAAATATTTACAAATACATTTTGTAATCAATGGGCCTAATTCAGTAAGGATTGCAAATTCTGCTAAGTAACAGAATTTGCAATCCTTTGGTTCGCATGCTGGGGCCACCCAGCATGCCGCCTCCCTTCTTGACCACGCTGAAATTGCAGTCTCAGTGTAGTTCAGCGTGATCATAAAAAATGGGTTAGCCTCCTGTTGGTGCAGACTGTATGTGTGCGCAGGAAGCCGCCACCATTTTTGTGATCGCAGCTGCTGCATGTGATGTCATGCAGCAGCTCTGACCACGCCTCCTGTTTCTCCGTTGCCGACCCCATTTTGTAGCCCTGCCCATGCACCGCTCCATCTCCGACTTGGAAATGGATTGTTGCTGACCCCCCCCCCAGCACCGATTGACAGTCAGAAGCGATCGCATTATCTGCGGGGTGCGGCAGAAAATGCAGGCGCATGCGTATGCTCTTAGCAATTTTTGCAGTTGGATTGCTTATTGCGATTGCAATCCAACCTGAATAAGGCTCTATTACCTATCACAATGCACTGCGGGTAGTACAAAATGGGGTTAATATAAGAGAAAACCCCCCCAGAGCTGTGCTCCTTAACTGTCCCTGGTGGCTAGTGGAGCGGCTGCCCAGTAATCAGTGTCCACGCCAGTGCGCACATGGCCCACCCCCTACAGCCACGCTGGATCACGGTATAGTGTGGGCACAGAAGTCCCTTACCTCCCTTTCATCAGCGGCCTCGTGATCCCGGAGGGTGGTGTGTGTGTGACTGACCTTAGGAAGAAACCGGAGCCTCCGCTGCAGTGACCCAGCAACCAGGGCACGGGAGTATACTGCGCCGCTGGGAGTGATGGAGCTGCAGTAAAGATGTCTATTAGACCTAGCCTGCTGCAGCCCTTGTAGATTCTTATAAAAAAAGTTCTTCTTTTCTTGTCAAAATTAATAGCTAAGAATAGGCTGCCTGAGGCAGCCCCCTGTTAAGTGGCCTGCTACTGAAGGCACCAACTACAAACTGAGCTCCCTGTTCATGGAAGCGAGGTTATAGAGCAGGGGGCGCTGAGCATCTTGGGAACAGTCAAAAGCTTTGAGCCTGTTGGTGCCTCAGATCAAGATCCTACTCTACACCCCAATGTGAATCCTTGTGGAGTCCAGTGTACCCCACAGAAGAAATGAATGTGTCACACCCATTGGCAGCAACATTAGAATAGCTGCTGATGGGCACAATTGAGAAAGGAAGGGGGGAAAACATTTGAATCCAGCACATATATGTAATTTGAATATGTAATTTGTACCTTCCTACTTTAAAATGTAATGGATGAACCTCACCCTGTGAGAACTATCTTCATGATCAAGAGATCTCATACGCAAGAAAAGCATGTGTTGGGATAGGGCTGTGGAGGGCGGCTGCTCGAGCACACCCCCGTCAAGTTAAGGAGATTCAACTGAGGAAGAACAAGGGAACTCTTGTCTGGGGACAACAACTGCAGGGAGACCACATCTTTTCAGATGAAAATGAGAGGGCGGAAGGCTGCCTAATACTGAAGCACCCTCAAACATCAAACCATATGCAACAACTAGTACAAGCATTCCTGGGGAAAGGTCTGCAGCAGACGGATTTGCATACGGTGATGTCATCCAAGCAGTGGGCCAAAGTTGTCTGGAACCCTCATCTGCATATGAAAAGAGAAAAGGGGCGCTTGGATGACCCCTAGTTCGCATTGAACACCCCCCACCCTCCTTTGGTGTGGGGCTCATGTTGGCCATGCCCCAGCCCATGAAGCATTCAAGCTGATTTCTTGCAGCAGCTGGGCACTGTAACAGCTCCAGAGCTGCTCTGTAAGGCAAATAAAAGGGTGTGGGCCCTGCAACACCACCTGTAGTTCGCATTGTGCGTTGGAAGGCACAAAGAAAGCAGACGGGAGAAGTCAGGATAGTGCGCAAGGGCATAGAAGGGAGGGGCTCAAGAAAAGAGAAGTGGAAACAGACAGCAAACTAGGCTGGAGAGAGACCTGAGACAATGAGATCTAAATTATACCAGACCCAACCAGGGGAAAGCACAAATGCAGTCCCCCCCCCCCTACCACAAATTATGCAGTCGAGATTCCCACATTTGGGGAAATCACAGAGGTCAGCATACCCAGAATGCAATGAATGAACCTCACCCTGGGAAAACAATCTTCATGGCCATGGTATCACCTAAGCAAAATAAGTATGATTTGAGATAGGGCTGGGGAGGGCCGCTGCTCAGGCACACCTCCGTCAAGTAAAGGAGATTCAACTGAGGCAGCACAAGGTAACTCTCATCTGGGGACAACAACTGCAGGGAGAGCACATTTTCAGACGAATGTGTGAGGGCAGAAGGCTGCCTAATACTGAAGCACCCCCCAAACAACAAACCAAATGCAACAACTAGTGCAAGCATTCCTGGGGGAAGGCCTGCAGCAGATGGATTCGCATATGGTGATGTCATCCAAGCAATGGGTATAGTTGGCTGCAACCCTCGTCTGCATATGAAAAGAGAAAATGGTCACTCAGGGCATGGCGGCCTTTGTGGGGTTGCGCTTGGATGACCCCTAGATCGCTTTATACACCCCCATCAGTGTGGGGCTCATGTTGGCCATGCCCCAGCCCCTGAAGCATTCAAGCTGATTTCTTGCAGCAGCTGGACCCAGTAACAGCTCCAGAGTTGCTCTACAAGACAAGTAAAAGAGTGTGAGCCATGCAGCACCACCTGTAGTTTGCATACACACATATATAGGACAGCATCTCTTATATGCCTCAGGGGCAATAAAATAGTATCCTTATCTAGGGTATCCGTCCATGCCGCTACAGCACTACACATACACACCCAGGCCGACGCAATTGCCGGTCTGAGTAAGGTACCTGAATGTGTATAAATGGACTTCAGGGTAATCTCCTGTTTGCGGTCAGCAGACTCTTTGAGGGTAGCCGTATCCTGGGATGGGAGGGCTAACTTCTTGGATAAGCGTGTTAATGCTTTGTCCACCCAAGGGGAGGATTCCCATCGTTACCTATCCGTTGATGGGAAAGGATACGCCATAAGAATCCTTTTAGAAATCTGCAGGAGATTCCCAAGCTTTTTCACATAACTCGTTCAGCTCGTGTGAGGGGAAAAGGTTACCTCAGGCTTCTTTCCCTTGTACATATGTACCCTCTTGTCAGGGATAGGGGGCTCCTCTGTGATGTGCAAAACATCTTTTATTGCCATAATCATATATCAAATGTATTTTGCCAATTTTGGCTGTAACTTTGCATCATCGTAATCGACACTGGAGTCAGAATCCGTGTCGGTATCTGTGTCAACAATCTGGATAGTGGGCACTTATGAGACCCTGACAGTCCCTGCGACATAGGATCAGGCATGGGTTGAGACCCTGACTGTCCCAAAGCTTCAGCCTTGTCTAATCTTTTGTGCAATGAGTTTACACTAGCATTTAAAACATTCCACATATCCATCCAATCAGGTGTCGGCGGAGACACCACATTCATTTGCTCCCGCTCCTCTCTAATATAGCCTTCTTCCTCAGACATGTCGACACACGCGTACCGACACACCACACACACAGGGAATGCTTTTACTGAAGACATTTCCCCCACAAGGCCCTTTGGCAGAGCTGGCCCTAACCAATATGATGTCCTCGGCAAGATATTGCCTGGTGCCCCCTAGCACCACCGCTGGTTCCGCCTCTGACCTTGCACCTCTTTCCCAGCACCATCAACCCTCACCCATAACAGTACTTATTTTGGTGTTTGTACCCCCTATATTTTAAACAGGAACAGTTCGCACATTTGGCGCACAGTCCAAAAAGGGGTGTGTTTTTGCTGGCAATGGGCATGTCCACACAATAGTACCCCCAATTAAAATTCCGCCACACAGTACTGCAATTTTATTCACATTTGATCACGCGATAGTGTCCATAACTCACATTACATCCCACAGTAGTATCACTTTACCTTATAAACGTTACTTCTCACAGTAGTGCTCCTTATTCACATTACATCACACTGAATTGCTCCTTATTTACATTACACCACACCCTATTGCTCTTTATTCACATTAGACGACACAGTAAATGCCCTTTCTATACGCAACGCTACATATTAGAGCACCTTATACACATAATGCCACACATTAGTAATGCATTTATACACATAATTCCACACAGTAATGCCCCTTACACATATGAGACACATCATTAATGTCCTTATAAACATAATGCGTCTTACACATTATGACAACCTTTATTAATGCCCTTTTACACATAATGGCCCTCATTCCGAGTTGTTAGCTCGCAAGCTGCTTTTAGCAGCATTGCACATGTTAAGCTGCCGCCTACTGGGAGTGAATTTTAGCTTATCAAAATTGCGAACGAAAGATTAGCAGAATTGCGAATAGACACTTCTTAGCAGTTTCTGAGTAGCTCCAGACTTACTCGACAACTGTGATCAGTTCAGTCAGTTTCGTTCCTGGTTTGACGTCACAAACACACCCAGCGTTCGCCCAGACACTCCCCCGTTTCTTCAGACACTCCCGCGTTTTACCCAGAAACGGCAGCGTTTTTTCACACACACCCATAAAACGGCCAGTTTCCGCCCAGAAACACCCACTTCCTGTCAATCACACTACGATCAGCAGAACAAAGAAAAAACCTCGTAATGCCGTGAGTAAAATACCTAACTGCATAGCAAATTTACTTTGCGCAGTCGCAGAGCGAACATTGCGCATGCGCAATTAGCGGAAAATCGCTGCGATGCGAAGAAAATTACAGAGCGAACAACTCGGAATGACCACCCTTGCGCATGCGCAATTAGCGGAAAATCGCTGCGATGCGAAGAAAATTACCGAGCGAACAACTCGGAATGACCACCAATGTCCCTTACACATATGCCGCACATTATTAATGCCCTTATACACATAATGACACACATAGTGCCCCTTACACATATGTTGCACATTATTAATGCATTTTTACATGACACACATAATGCTCCTTACTCATATTCCGAACACTACTGCACAATCAACCCACTCACATGCACACAGCACTCACACTGCCACTAACACTGTGACCTCTGCCTCTGCTTGGATACAGATGTGTCCTCATAAATCTTGCCTCAATGCTAACGTTGGGGCACCTTTTTTTTATTAAAATGCATCTTATTTGCATTGCTATGTTGTTAGGATGCACACGCAGCTTCTGCTGATTAAAATGATATGCAGCACGCCTATATACTGTGTGAGACTGTGGCTGTATCTGCATATGAAATGCTACACATAGAATATAGGCATGCCGCATATCATTTTAATCAGCAGAAGTTGCTGATGCCCCTAGGCATATCAAATGCCCTAGGCAATTGCCTAGTTTGCCTATGGCCGGCTCTGCCCTTTGGAGAGACAGAGAGAGAGTATGCCAGCACATACCCCAGCGCTATATAACCCAGGAATAGCACAGTAACTTAATGTTTGCACAGTAGCGCTGCTGTATGTAATTTGCGCCAAATTATGTGCCCCCCCCTCTCTTTTCAACCCTCTTGTCTACCGTGGTATAAGCAGGGGAGAGTCCGGGGAGCTTCCTCTCAGCGGTGCTGTGGAGAAAAAATGGCGCTGGTGAGTGCTGAGGGAGAAGCCCCGCCCCCTCGGCGGCGGGCTTCTGTCCCGCTTAAACTGTACAATTGGCGGGGGCTCATACATATATACAGTGCCCAGCTGTATATATGTTATATTTCTGCCAAAAAGAGGTTTATATTGCAGCCCAGGGCGCCCCCCCTGCGCCCTGCACCCTTACAGTGACCGGAGTATGTGAGGTGTATGGGAGCAATGGCGCACAGCTGCAGTGCTGTGCGTTACCTCAATGAAGATCATGAAGTCCTCTGCCGCCTCTGAAGTCTTCTTTTCTTCTCATACTCACCCGGCTTCTATCTTCCGGCTCTGCGAGGGGGGCGGTGGCGCGGCTCTGGGACGGACGGCGAGGGTGAGATCCTGCGTACCAATCCCTTTGGAGCTAATCCCTTTGGAGCTAATGGTGTCCAGTAGCTTAAGAAGCAGGACCTTGCAACTCGGAGAGTAGGGCTGCTTCTCTCCCCTCAGTCCCTCGATGCAGGGAGTCTGTTGCCAGCAGTGCTCCCTGAAAATTAAAAACCTAACAAAATACTTTGTCAGAAAGCTCAGGAGAGCTCCTGAAAAGCACCCAGTCTCCACTGGGCACAGTATCAAACTGAGGTATGGAGGAGGGGCACAGAGGGAGGAGCCAGTGCACACCCAGAACTAAAGTCTTTCTTAAAGTGCCCATGTCTCCTGCGGAGCCGTCTATCCCCATGGTCCTTACGGAGTCCCCAGCATCCTCTAGGACGTTAGAGAAACTAGGATTTTAATACCTACCGGTAAATCCTTTTCTCTTAGTCCGTAGAGGATGCTGGGCACCCGTCCCAGTGCGTACTGTGTCTGCAGTTATTAAATGGCCCTTAACTCCAGAACATTTATGTGGAGACAACTTTCCCGACTTGACCATCTTCCTTGGACGTTTTCCCCCTGTGTGACTGCTCCCCAGCCTCGGAGGGTTGCATCCATGGTCCCTAGGATCAAGTCCTGGATCCCGAACCTTCGCCCCTCTAGGAGGTGAGAACTGTGCAGCCACTAATGGAGTGAGATTCTGGTCTTGGAAGACAGGATTATCCTCCGGTGCGTGTGTAGGTGGGATCCGGACCACTTGTCCAACAGGTCCAACTGGAACACTCTGGCATGGAACCAGCCAAACTGAATGGGCTCGTAGGCCG
This sequence comes from Pseudophryne corroboree, assembly GCF_028390025.1. NCBI lineage: Eukaryota > Metazoa > Chordata > Amphibia > Anura > Myobatrachidae > Pseudophryne > Pseudophryne corroboree. Next base: position 364,913 of record NW_026970180.1, read on the forward strand.
CAACCATCTTACCCAGCATCCAAATGCATTGATGGATTAACACTCTTGCTGGTTTCAGAATTTGTTTGACCAGACTCTGGATCTCCAGAGCCTTTCCACTGGAAGAAAACCTCTTCTGTGTCCAGTATCACTCCCAAAAACAACAACCGCGTCATTGGGACCAACTGCGATTTTGGCAAGTTTAGGAGCCAACAATGTTGTTGAAGAACTGTCAGGGAGAGTGCAATGTTTTGCACTAACTGGTCCCTGGATTTCGCCTTTATCAAAAGATCATCCAAGTACGGGATAATTGTTACTCCTTGCTTGCGATCACCCTGGTGAAAATCCTCGGAGCCGTGGACAGACCAAACGGCAATGTCTGAAATTGGTAATGACAATACTGAATTGCAAACCTCAGGTAGCTTGATGCAGAGGCTAAATGGGAACATGTAAGTAGGCATCCTTTATGTCTACCAAAACCATGAAATCTCCTTCCTCCGGACTGGAGATCACTGCACTGAGAGATTCCATCTTGAAATTTAATTTCCTTAGGTAGAAATTGAGGGATTTCAGATTGGTCTGACTGAGCTGTCCGGCTTAGGGACCACGAAGAGGCTTGAATAAAAACCTTCTCCCTGCTGACTAAAGCCGATTTGAACAATCGGTGAGGGGGAACGTCTTGAAACCCCAGTTTGTACCCTTGGGACACTATTTGCAAAACACACGAGTCCATGTCCGAATGAATCCAGAACTGACTGAAGAGTTTTAGACGTGCCCCCACTAGTGCGGGCTCCTGCAAGAGAGCCCCAGCGTCATGCGGTGGATTTGGCAGAAGCAGAGGATGATCTCTGCTCCTGCGATCTTGAAGAGGATGCAGACCTCTTCCCTCTTCTCCTTCCTCTACCTGCAAAGAAAGGGGAATCTTAACTTCTTGCATTTCTATTGGGCCGAAATGACTGCATCAGATAATGATGCGTCTTCATCCGTTGGGAGGGAACATAGGGCAAGAAGGTTGACTTACCTGCGGGAGCTGCCGAGATCAAATTAACTAGGCAGTCACCAAACAACGCTTCACCTTCATAGGGAAGAGACTCCCTTTCTTCTTGGAGTCAGCATCAGCATTCTCTTGGTGAATCCACAATGCCCTCCTATCCGAGACTGCCATGAAATTGGCCCGTGAACTCAAGAGTCCTATATCCCTTGCAGTCTCACGTAAGTATGCTGCAGTGTCCTTGATATGATATAACGTAAGGAGTATCCCATCTCTCCAAGGTATCTATATCGGATGACAAGGTATTCGACCAATTCTTGAATACTACTACTCACCCATGCACATGTAATGGCAGGTCTAAGTAATGTACCCTTGGTTACATAACTAGAAATAATGTAGCTTCCTGCATACGATCCGCTGGATTTGTGACAGGGCCCCGTGCAGAACAGGGGGTGACTCCCACTTTATTCTGTCCGCGGCGGGAAATGAATAAACAACCAGAATCCTTTTGGGGATTTGAAACCATCTTGTCGAGCTGGCCCAGACTTTCTCAAACAGAGATGGAGGAACGTTACATCAGCTTTCATTATATATCTATATATACATACATATAGACCCCTTTGTCAGGAACAGCAGGGTCTTCAGTGATTTTAATATGTCCTTAATATCCACAATCATGTACTGAATGCTCCTTGCCAATATTGGATCTAATCAGGAAACATTATGGTCGACATAGGAATCAGTATCCGTGTCAGTATCAGTGTGTAGTAACTGGGCAAAATAACATTTTTGCGACCCCTGCGGGGCCTGAGGGAAAAGAAACATAGCCATGAACATCACATCTATTCTCTACGTCTGTGTCTGGGACACAGATTTATCCAACCTTACTCTGATATTACTGAAACTTTTACCCAGTCAGTTATTGGTGGTGCCAACAGGGCCACCATCATATGTCTGCATTCCTAATATAGTTTCCTCTTGGGAAAAACATTCAGCCACCGACATGTTGACACACATGTACCAAGTACCCACAGACACATCGGCTTATGGGGGACAGACAGTCAGTAAATCTGTCAGAGGGACACAGAGGATTTTTCAGCTCACAATCCAGCACCAAAAGTACACAGTCTGGGAAATAATAAACTCTATAGTGATAGACTTGTAATGCTCTAAAGATGTTCTGGTGAGGTGAGGAAGAAGCCCCGCTACTGTAATGGCGCGTATCTGTCCCGCTCAGAAATAATTAATTACGCTAGCGGGGTAAGGACAGTGCCCAGGCACTAATGTCCACTTTTTCCAGCCTTTTGTGATGAATTTATGCTGCCCAGGGTGCCCCCCCCCGTGCCCTGCACCCTGCAGTGCCTGTGTTTGTGTGGGAGCATGACGCGCAGCGTTCCGCTCGCTGCTCGGTACCTCAGAATGCCATCACTGGAGAAGAAGTCTTCTGTTCTTCTGCTACTCACCTGTCTTCTGACTCTGTAAGGGGGTGACGGCAGGCTGCGGGAGTGTGCATCTAGGCGTACCCAGCGATCAGCACCCTCAGGAGCTAATGGTGTCCTGTCAGCCTGAAGCAGAGCCATTGAACTCACTAGAAGTTGGTCATACTTCTCTCCCCTAAGTCCCACGAAGCAGGGAGACTGTTGCCAGCAGCCTCCCTGAAAATAAAAAAAACTAACAAGTCTTTTCAGAGAAACTCAGTAGAGCTCCCCTGTAGTGCATCCAGTATCACTGCGCACAATACTAAAACTGGAGTCTGGAGGAGGGGCATAGAGGGAGGAGACAGTTCACACCCTTTGAAAGTCTTAAAGTGCCCATGTCTCCTGCAGATCCCGTCTATACCACATGGTTCTTAATGTGACCCCAGCATCATCTAGGACGTATGAGAAAACAAATAACGCACACATGAGGAGGAGAGAACTAAGGAAGCTATAAGGAGAAGAGGGGAGGGAGGGGGGGTTGAAAGGTAAGGTAGTAAAGGCATATTGGATAAACTACAACCTTATACATATTCATTAATGTACCAGTAGTTAGAAGTAGAAGAGCTCTAACAGAAACCACAAAGCTTATCTAAAGCCACACAACACTGGATATGCCCAATCTCATTTGATTTTTGAAGCAAAGCAGTATTGGACTTTGTTAATACATGGATGGGAGACTGCTTGGTAGTATCAGATTCTTTAGGTGTTTTTAAACTACCAACACCATTTTCTTGGTACATTTAATTTTTACATGTATTCTTTTATGTACCAGAAGTTAGAAGTAGAAGAGCTGTAATAAAAACCACCAGCTCATCTACAGCCACAGCACACTGGATTTGCCCAATCTCTCCTGATCATGGAAGCTGAGCAGTGTTGGTCCTGGTTTTAGTACTTGGATGGGAGACCACCAGGAAATACCAGGAGCTGTGTGTATTTTTACAATACTAACACCGTTCTCTTGATGCATTCCATTTTGAAACATTGGGGCAGATCTATTAAGCCTGGTGAACTGATAAAGTGCAAGGTGATAAAGTACCAGCCAGTCAGCTCCTAACTGTCATTTTTCAAACCCAGCCTGTGACATGGCAATTAGGAGCTGATTGGCTGGTACTTTATCACCATGCAAATTATCATTTCACCAGGTTTAATAAATCGTCCGCTTACTCATTTATGTACGAGTAGTTAGAAGTAGAAGAACTCTAACAGAAACCACTAAGCTCATCTACAGCCACACCACACTGTATATGCCCAATATCACCTGATTTTAGGCCTGGTTTGTTCTTGGATGTGAGACCACCTGGGAATACCAGGTGCTGTAGGTAGTTTTATACTACCAACACCGTTCTCTTGATGCATTCTATTTTGAAACTTATTCATTGATGTACCAGTAGTTAGAAGTAGAAGTTAGAAACAGCAAAAATCATCTACAGCCGCATCACACTGGATATGTCCAATCTCATCTGATGTTGGAAGCTAAGCAGTGCTGTGCCTGGTTAGTTTTTGGATTTCAGGTCCTGCCTTCTGGTTTGGCCACGGCACCTCGGAAATTCACCAAGGTCATGGCCGTGATGACGACCCTTCACCATTGGTGGACCAGGGAGGAATCTCTCCTCCCGATAAACATTCTGGAATTGCAGGCAGTGTTCAATTCATTGACACTGGCCCTGCCTCTAGTACATAACAGGCCTGTTCAAGTACAATCGGACAACGCCACCACGGTAGTGTACACAAATCATCAAGGCGGCACTCGAAATTGCATAGCAAAGCTGGAAGTATCAAAAATCCTCAGTTGGGTAGAACGTCATCTGCCAGCAATATCGGCAGTGTTCATTCCCGGAGTCCTCAACTGGGAAGCGGATTTCCTCAGTCGTCAGGATGTTCACGCTGGAGAGTGGAGAGGCCGCAGCAGAAATGTCTGCACTGGTGTCAGTAGGTGACTGAGGCAGGGATGACTGGGAGATAGTGGGTGACTGAAGCATGTATGAGTGGGAGATAGTGGGTGACTGAGGCCGGGGTGACTGGGAGATAGTCAGTGACTAAGGCAGGGGTGATAGGGATATAGTGGATGACTGTGGCAGGGGTGACAGGGACAGTAGGAGACTGAGGCAGGGGTGACAGGGATAGTGGGTGACTGAGGCAGGGGTGATATGGAGATAGTGGTTGACTGAGGCAGGGGTGACTGGTATAGTGGGTGACTGAGGCAGGGGTCGCAGGTATAGTGGTTAACTGAGGCAGCGGTGACTGGGAGATAGTGGGTAACTGGGGCAGGGGTGACAGGGAAAGTGTGTGACTCAGGCAGGGGTGATAGGGAGATAGTGGGCAGCAGATCACTGCCTTGCTAACAGCAGCACATCCCTGCTTCACTGACAGCAGCACATCCCTGCCTCATTGACAGCAGCACATACCTGCCTCACTTATAGCAGCACATCCCTGCCTTACTGACAGCAGCAGATCACTGCCTCACTGACAGCAGCAGATCCCTGCCTCACTGGCAGCAGCAGATCCCTGCCTCACTGGCAGCAGCAGATCCCTGCCTCACTGGCAGCAGCAGATCCCTGCCTTACTGACAGCAGTATATAGGGCCTAATTCAGACCTGATCTCTGCTGTGCATATTCACACAACAGGAGATCAGGTCGGAAGTGTGTGTGTGTGTGTGCTGGTGCCGCAGTGCACCGGCACATGCCAGAGATGCGATCAGCATCTCTGCCCAGTGAGCGCCTCTGCCAACACATACTTATCTTGCATATGAGATCTCTTGATCATAAAGATAGTTCTCACAGGGTGAGGTTCATCCATTACATTTTAAAGTAGGAAAGTACAAAATTACATATTCAAATTACATATATGTGCTGGATTCAAATGTTTTCCCCCTTTCCTTTCTCAATTGTGCCCATCAGCAGCTATTCTAATGTTGCTGCCAATGGGTGTGACACATTCATTTCTTCTGTGGGGTACACTGGACTCCACAAGGATTCACATTGGGGTGTAGAGTAGGATCTTGATCTGAGGCACCAACAGGCTCAAAGCTTTTGACTGTTCCCAAGATGCTCAGCGCCCCCTGCTCTATAACCTCGCTTCCATGAACAGGGAGCTCAGTTTGTAGTTGGTGCCTTCAGTAGCAGGCCACTTAACAGGGGGCTGCCTCAGGCAGCCTATTCTTAGCTATTCATTTTGACAAGAAAAGAAGAACTTTTTTTATAAGAATCTACAAGGGCTGCAGCAGGCTAGGTCTAATAGACATCTTTACTGCAGCTCCATCACTCCCAGCGGCGCAGTATACTCCCGTGCCCTGGTTGCTGGGTCACTGCAGCGGAGGCTCCGGTTTCTTCCTAAGGTCAGTCACACACACACCGCCCTCCGGGATCACGAGGCCGCTGATGAAAGGGAGGTAAGGGGCTTCTGTGCCCACACTATACCGAGATCCAGCGTGGCTGTAGGGGGCGGGCCGTGTGCGCACTGGCGTGGACACTGATTACTTTGCAGCTGCTCCACTAGCCACCAGGGACAGTTAAGGAGCACAGCTCTGGGGGTTTTTCTCCTATATTAACCCCATTTTGTTCTACCTGCAGTGCATTGTGATAGGTAATAGAGCCTGATTCAGGTTGGATTGTAATCGCAATAATCAATCCAACTGCAAAAATTGCTAAGAGCATACGCATGTGCCTGCATTTTCTGTGGCACCCCGCAGATAATGCGATCACCTCTGACTGTCAATCGGTGCGGGGGGGGGGGTCAGCAACAATCCATTTCAAAGTCGGAGATGGAGCGGTGCAGGGGCAGGGCTACAAAATGGGGTCGGCAACGGAGAAACAGGAGGCGTGGTCAGAGCGGCTGCATGACATCACATGCAGCCGCTGCGATAACAAAAATGGTGGCGGCTTCCTGCACACACGTACAGTCTGCACCAACAGGAGGCTAACCCATTTTTTATGATCACGCTGAACTGCACTGAGACTGCAATTTCAGCGTGGTCAAGAAGGGAGGCGGCATGCTGGGTGGCCATGCCCTGTGATGGGTGGCCCCAGCATGCGAACCAAAGGATTGCAAATTCTGTTACTTAGCAGAATTTGCAATCCTTACTGAATTAGGCCCATTGATTACAAAATTGTAAACAATATTTGAAGTTTTTCTTCAGGGACTAACACAAAAGATGCTTGGGGCTACTAACACATGGGTAAGCCACGTAAAGCTTCCCATGGGTCAGTGGCATCACAACAGGGTTGCGGCACACACCCGAGTGTCACCCGCCAAGGGGGGTGACACCAAAGTGCCGGCTCTTCTTCAGTGACATAATATGGGTGTTTCACTGTGACATTACGTGCAACACCCAGTTTCTGTCACTGTGCAGGAGCCAGCACCACTCACACACTAGTCCCCGGGTGCAGCCCCCAACCCCCGGGATACCCGGAGCAACAAAATGGTGATTCAGGCCACGCCCCTACCTATGAGACCATGCCTCCTTTTTACCATTGCGCTGCTTATCTGCGCGCACTGCATTACAATCTCCTTCGCCACCTCTCTGGGTGTCACCAGTGATAGTGACACCTCTGCCATGCTTGTAGCAGCTGGTCCTAAGATCTACGCCTCCAGCCCTGAGTGTTTGCCCATGTGACTTGTTGATCATCATAGCGAAGCAGATGCTTACAGAAAACTGCAGGGGCTTAGATTGAAAAGAAAAACATTGATGAACCCATCATTTCAGCGACAGGGTCTGCCACACGACTGACTGAAATGACTGGTTGGTTTGTGCCCCCACCAAAAAAGAATCAATCAATCAATCTCTCCTTGCACAAACATCATCCTCCGATTCCTCACCCCTTTCACTGTGTACATCCCCCTCCTCACAGATTATTAATTCGTCCCCACTGGAATCCACCATCTCAGATCCCTGTGTACTTTCTGGAGGCAATTGCTGGTGAATGTCTCCACGGAGGAATTGATTATAATTCATTTTGATGATCATCATCTTCTCCACATTTTCTGGAAGTAACCTCGTACGCCGATTGCTGACAAGGTGAGCGGCTGCACTAAACACTCTTTTGGAGTACACACTGGAGGGAGGGCAACTTAGGTAGAATAAAGCCAGTTTGTGCAAGGGCCTCCAAATTGCCTCTTTTTCCTGCCAGTATACATACTGACGTGCCTACCTGGATGCAGTCACTCATATAATTCTCCACCATTCTTTCAAAGGTGACAGAATCATATGCAGTGACAGTAGACGACATGTCAGTAATCGTTGCCAGGTCCTTCAGTCCGGACCAGATGTCAGCACTCACTCCAGACTGCCCTGCATCACCGCCAGCGGGTGGGCTCGGAATTCTTAGCCTTTTCCTCGCACCCCCACTTGCGGGAGAATGTGAAGGAGGAGCTGTTGACGGGTCACGTTCCGCTTGACTTGACAATTTTCTCACCAGCAGGTCTTTGAACCTCTGCAGACTTGTGTCTGCCGGAAAGAGAGATACAATGTAGGTTTTAAATCTAGGATCGAGCACGGTGGCCAAAATGTAGTGCTCTGATTTCAACAGATTGAATCCTGGTTAAGTGAATTAAGGGCTCCATCCACAAGTCCCACATGCCTAGTGGAATCGCTCTGTTTTAGCTCCTCCTTCAATGTCTCCAGCTTCTTCTGCAAAAGCCTGATGAGGGGAATGACCTGACTCAGGCTGGCAGTGTCTGAACTGACTTCACGTGTGGCAAGTTCAAAGGGTTGCAGAACCTTGCACAACGTTGAAATCATTCTCCACTGCGCTTGAGTCAGGTGCATTCCGCCTCCTTTGCCTATTTAGTGGGCAGATGTATAGGCTTGAATGGCCTTTTGCTGCTCCTCCATCCTCTGAAGCATATAGAGGGTTGAATTCCACCTCGTTACCACCTCTTGCTTCAGATGATGGCAGGACAGGTTCAGGAATGTTTGGTGGTGCTCCAGTCTTCGACATGGCTGAAGGCAGAAAGTGGCCCGCAATTCTTTGGGCCACCGACAGCATCTCTTGCACGCCCCTGTCGTTTTTTAAATAATTCTGCACCACCAAATTAAATGTATGTGCAAAACATGGGACGTGCTGGAATTTGCCCAGATGTAATGCACGCACAATATTGGTGGCATTGTCCGATGTCACAAATCCCCAGGAGAGTCCAATTGGGGTAAGCCATTCTGCGATGATGTTCCTCAGTTTCCGTAAGAGGTTGTCAGCTGTGTGCCTCTTATGGAAAGCGGTGATACAAAGCGTAGCCTGCCTAGGAACGAGTTGGCAATTGCGAGATGCTGCTACTGGTGCCGCCGCTGCTGTTCTTGCTGCGGGGGGCAATACATCTACCCAGTGGGCTGTCACAGTCATATAGTCCGGAGTCTGCCCTGCTCCACTTAACCACAGACAAGTGGACATTGGGTACAACTGCATTTTTTAGGACACTGGTGACTCTTTTTCTGAGGTCTGTGTACATTTTCGGTATCGCCTGCCTAGAGAAATGGAACCTAGAGGGTATTTGGTACCGGGGACACAGTACCTCAATCAAGTCTCTAGTTGCCTCTAAATTAACGATGGATACCGGAACCACGTTTCTCACCACCCAGGCTGACAAGACCTGAGTTATCCGCTTTGCAGCAGGATGACTGCTGTGATATTTCATCTTCCTCGCAAAGGACTGTTGGACAGTCAATTGCTTACTGGAAGTAGTACAAGTGGTCTTCCGACTTCCCCTCTGGGATGACGATCGACTCCCAGCAGCAACAGCAGCGCCAGTAGCAGTAGGCGTTACACTCAAGGATGCATCGGAGGAATCTCAGGCAGGAGAGGACTCGTCAGACTTGCCAGTGACATGGCCTGCAGGACTATTGGCTCTCCTGTCTAAGGAGGAAATTGACACTGAGGGAGTTGGTGGTGTGGTTTGCAGGAGCTTGGTTACAAGAGGTGATTTAGTGGTCAGTGGACTGCTTCCGCTGTCATCCAAAGTTTTTGAACTTGTCACTGACTTATGATGAATGCGCTGCAGGTGTCGTATAAGGGAGGATGTTCCGAGGTGGTTAACGTCCTTATCCCTACTTATTACAGCTTGACAAAGGCAACACACGGCTTGACACCTGTTGTCCGCATTTGTGTACAGGATGCATACCTTCATGTCCCCATTTATCCACCTCATCAGGCGTACCTCAGATTTGCGGTACAGGACTGTCATTGCCAATTTCAGACGTTGCTGTTTGGTCTCTCCATGGCCCTGAGAATTTTCACCAAGGTAATGGCGGAAATGATGGTGCTCCTGTGCAAGCAAGGTGTCACAATTATCCCGTACTTGGGCGATCTCATAAAAGCGAGATCAAGAGAGCAGTTGCTGAACCGCGTATCACTGTCACTGAAAGTGTTACAGCAACACGGCTGGATTCTCAATATCCCGAAGTCGCAGTTGATTCCTACTACTCGTCTGTCTTTCTTGGGCATGATTCTGGACACGGACCAGAAGAGGGTTTATCTCCTGATAGAAAAGGCCCAGGAACTCATGACTCTTGTCAGGAACCTATTGAAACCAAAACTTGTGTCAGTGCATCACTGCACTCGAGTCCTGGGAAAGATGGTGGCATCATACGAGGCCATTCCATTCGGCAGGTTCCATGCGAGGACTTTCCAATGGGACCTACTGGACAAGTGGTCCGGGTCACATTTACAGATGCATTGGTTGATCACCCTGTCCCCCAGGGTCAGGGTATCACTCCTGTGGTGGCTGCAGAGTGCTCACCTTCTCGAGGGACGCAGATTCAGCATTCAGGGCTGGATCCTGGTGACCACAGACGCAAGCCTCCAAGGTTGGGGAGCAGTCACACAGGGAAGAAATTTCCAAGGTCTTTGGTCAAGTCAAGAGACTTGTCTTCACATCAACATATACAATGCCCTACGTCAAGCGGAGACCTTACTTTGCGACCAACCGGTTCTGATCCAGTCAGACAACGTCACCGCAGTGGCTCATGTAAACCGCCAAGGCGGCACAAGGAGCAGAGTGGCGATGGCACAAGCCACCAGAATTCTTCGCTGGGTGGAGAATCACGCAAGCGCACTGTCAGCAGTGTTCATTCCGGGAGTGGACAACTAGGAAGCAGACTTCCTCAGCAGACACGACCTACATCCGGGAGAGTGGGGACTTCATCAGGAAGTCTTTGCACAGATTACAAGTCGGTGGGAACTGCCACAGATAGACATGATGCCGTCCCGGCTCAACAAAAAGCTACAGAGGTATTGCGCAAGGTCAAGAGACCCTCAGGCAGTAGCTGTAGACGCCCTAGTGACACCGTGGGTGTTCCGGTCGGTCTATGTATTTCCTCCTCTTCCTCTCATACCCAAGGTGTTGAGGATAATAAGACAAAGAAAAGTGAGAACAATCCTCATTGTTCCAGATTGGCCACAGAGGACCTGGTATCCGGATCTGCAGGAAATGCTCACAGAAGATCTGTGGCCTCTCCCTCTAAGACAGGACCTGTTGCATCAGGGGCCCTGTCTGTTCCAAGACTTACCGCGGCTGCGTTTGACGGCATGGCGGTTGAATGCCGGATCCTGGCATTCCGGTTGAGGTCATCCCTACGCTGATAAAGGCTAGGAAGGATGTAACGTTAAAACATTACACCGTATATGGCGAAATTATGTTTCTTGGTGTGAGGCCAGGAATGCTCCTACGGAAATATTCCATCTGGGCCGTTTCCTTCACTTCCTACACACTGGAGTGAATTTGGGCCTACAATTAGGCTCTATTAAGGTCCAGATTTCGGCCTTATCCATTTTCTTTCAAAAAGAATTGGCTTCACCTCCAGAAGTTCAGACTTTTGTAAAAGGAGTGCTGCATATTCAGCCTCCTTTTGTGCCTCCGGTGGCACCTTGGGACCTTAACGTGGTGTTAAGTTTTCTAAAATCACACTGGTTTGAACCACTTAAAACAGTGGAGTTAAATTATCTCACGTGGAAGGTGGTCATGTTATTAACCTTGGCTTCGGCTAGGCGAGTGTCAGAATTAGCGGCTTTGTCACATAAAAGCCCATATTTGGTATTCCATGTGGATAGAGCGGAATTGCGGACCCGTCCTCAATTCCTACCAAAAGTGGTCTCATCTTTTCATATGAACCAACCTATTGTGGTGCCTGTGGCTACGCGTGACTTGGAGGATTCCGAGTTACTTGATGTGGTCAGGGCTTTGAAAATTTACGTGGCCAGGACGGCTAGAGTCAGGAAAACTGAAGCGCTGTTTGTCCTGTATGCAACCAACAAGATTGGTGCCCCTGCTTCAAAGCAGGCTATTGCTCGCCGGATTTGTAACACGATTCAGCAAGCGCATTCTATGGCTGGATTGCAGTTACTGAAATCGGTCAAGGCCCATTCCACGAGGAAAGTGGGCTCTTCTTGGGCGGCTGCCCGAGGGGTCTCGGCACTACAGCTGTGTCAAGCTGCTACTTGGTCGTGTTAAAACACCTTTGCAAAATACTATAAGTTTGATACCCTGGCTGAGGAGGAACTCATGTTTGCTCAATCGGTGCTGCAGAGTCATCCGCACTCTCCCGCCCGTTTTGGAGCATTGGTATAATCCCCATGGTCCTTACGGAGTCCCCAGCATCCTCTAGGACGTTAGAGAAAATAAGATTTTAAACCTACCGGTAAATCTTTTTCTCGTAGTCCGTAGAGGATGCTGGGTGCCCGTCTCAAGTGCGGACTACTTCTGCAATACTTGTATATAGTTATTGCTTCAATAAGGGTTATGTTATAGTTGCATCGGTCCTGCACTGATGCTATGTTGTTTTTTCATACTGATAACTGGGTAGTTTATCACAAGTTATACGGTGTGATTGGTGTGGCTGGTATGAATCTTGCCCTGGATTAACAAAATCCTTTCCTCATACTGTCCGTCTCCTCTGGGCACAGTTTCTCTAACTGTGGCATAGAGGGAGGAGCCAGTGCACACCCAGAACTAAAGTCTTTCTTAAAGTGCCCATGTCTCCTGTGGAGCCCGTCTATCCCCATGGTCCTTACGGAGTCCCCAGCATCCTCTACGGACTACGAGAAAAAGATTTACCGGTAGGTTTAAAATCTTATTTTCTACTGTATTCTTTTCTATCCTAGTTTATTACGACCAACTCTCATCCAAGGAGTTTGATATTCTACTACCTGCATGCAATTTAAATTGCTTAAATTGTTTATATGGTTGATTTGTCCTTCACAATCCATAATCTGCAACTTGGATGGTTTTGGGTCATTGAAAATCTTATAATAAAAATGTATATATATATTAAAAAAAAAAAAAAAAGTTATAAGACATATGCATTCAATATTTGAAGAAACAAAATAAAATAAAGCTATCTATTGGGTTTCACTAACAAGCACATTGGAAGACTTGACTACTGTTAAAAGACATGCATTACATGGTATAGAGCCACAAACCACAATGTAGTAAAATAAAAACAAACTTACATGTGCTAGAGCTGGGGAGGGTCGCTGCTCGGGCAGCCCCCTGTCAAGTGAAGGAGATCCAACTGAGGCAGCACAAGGGAACTCTCGAAAGAAGAACAAGGCTAAAGGAAAATCTGAGACAAAGAAATCTGACTTTTACCAGAGCTGACCAGAGGAAGCACAAACACAGTCCCCCACTACCACAAATAATGCAGTCGAGTTTCCCACATTTGTGGAAATAACAGGGGTCAGCATACCCAGAATGCAATGAATGAACCTCACCCTGGGAGAACAATCTTCATGACCATGGTATCTCCTATGCAAAATAAGTATGATTTGGGATAGGGCTGGGGAGGGCCGCTGCTCAGGCACATCTCTGTCAAGTAAAGGAGATTCAACTGAGGCAGCACAAGGGAACTCATCATGCATAGGACACCACAAATAGGTTGAACTCGATGGACAATTGTCTTTTTTCAACCTCAGATACTATGTTACTATGTTACTATGTAATATTTGAAGAAACAAAATAAAATAAAGCTATGTATTGGGTTTCACTAACAAGCACATTGGAAGACTTGACTACTGTTAAAAGACATGCATTACATGGTATAGAGCCACAAACCACAATGTAGTAAAATAAAAACAAACTTACATGTGTATCAAACCTATGTGAGGCTTACATTGATAGTGCAAGATCAACACTCTATCAACTGTGCAAACTAGACTGCACATAAATGCCATAAAATGTATCTGAGATTTTAGTAAATAAGGCCCGTTGCTGTCCGGGTCACGCAGCCGTCACGGCCCGCCCCCATACGGTCCGGTCATGTCTGCGTTGTCCGGACTGTGCCCCCAAAATGGCGGCACAACGCCGCTGGCCCGACTCCTCCTGCCCAGTGACCGCCTATGCCTGTCAATCAGGCAGAGGCGCTCACTGGGCAGAGATGCTGATCGCATCTCTGGCATGTGCCGGTGCACTGCGGCACCAGCACACACGCACTTCAGACCTGATCTCCTGTTGTGTGAATATGCACAGCAGGGATCAGGTCTGAATTAGGCCCTATATACAGCTGTCAGTAAGGCAGGGATGTGCTGCTGCCAGTGAGGCAGGGATGTGCTGCTGGTAGTGAAGCAGTAATGTGCTGCTGTCAGCGAAGCAGTGCTGTGCTGCTGTCAGCGAGGCAGAAATGTGCTGCTGTCAGCGAGGCAGGGATGTGCTGCTGTCAGCGAGGCAGGGATGTGCTGCTGTCATTGAAGCAGGAATGTGCTGCTGCAGTGAGGCAGAGATATGCTGCCCACTATCTCCCTGTCACCCCTGCCTGAGTCACACACTTTCCCTGTCACCCCTGCCTCAGTTACCCACTATCTCCCAGTCACCGCTGCCTCAGTCAACCACTATACCTGCGATCCCTGCCTCAGTCACCCACTATACCAGTCACCCCTGCTTTAGTCACCCACTGTCACCCTATCACCCCTGCTTCAGTCACCCACTATCCCTGTCAACCCTGCCTCAGTCACCCACTATCTCCCAGTCACCCCTGCCTCAGTCAGCCACTATCCCTGTCACCCCTGCCTCAGTCTCTTACTGTCCCTGTCACCCCTGCCACAATCATCCACTATCTCCCTATCACCCCTGCCTTAGTCATTTATTATCCCTGTCACCCACTTTCTTCCCATACTTACCCAACCCCTTCCTATCACCCCTCCCTCAGTAACCCACTATCTCCCAGTCACCCCGGCCTCAGTCACCCACTATCTCCCACTCATACATGCTTCAGTCACCCACTACCTCCCAGTCATCCCTGCCTCAGTCACCTACTGACACCAGTGCAGACATTTCTGCTGCGGCCTCTCCACTCTCCAGCGTGAATGTCCTGACGACTGAGGAAATCCGCTTCCCAGTTGAGGACTCCGGGAATGAACACTGCCGATATTGCTGTCAGATGACATTCTACCCAACGGAGGATTTTTGATACTTCCAGCTTTGCCATGCAGTTTCGAGTGCCGCCTAGTTTCGAGTGCCGCCTTGATGATTTGTGTACACTACCGTGGTGGCGTTGTCAGATTGTACTTGAACAGGCCTGTTCTGTACTAGAGGCAGGGCCAGTGTCAATTAATTGAATACTGCCTGCAATTCCAGAATGTATATCAGGAGGAGAGATTCCTCCCTGGTTCACCGACCCTGGAGAAAGTGTTGCTCCACACTGGAGCCTTACGTGTAGCT
>NW_026970180.1:385000-413195 GCF_028390025.1 Pseudophryne corroboree
ATTTCTACCTAAAGAAATTCAATTTCAAGATGGAATCTCTCAGGGTAGGGATCTCCAGTCCGGAGGAAGTAGATTTCATGGTTTTGGTAGACATAAGGATGCCTAATTACATGTTCCCGTTTAGCCACTGCATAAAGCTACCTGAGGTTTGCAATTCAGGATTGTCATTACCAATTTCAGACGTTGCCGTTTGGTCTGTCCACGGCTCCGAGGATTTTCACCAGGGTGATGGCAGAAATGATGGTTCTCCTTCGCAAGCAAGGAGTCACAATTATCCCGTATTTGGATGATCTCCTGATAAAGGCGAGATCCAGGGACCAGTTGGTGCAAAACATCTACTCTCCCTGACAGTTCTTCAACAACATGGTTGGCTCCTAAACTTGCCAAAATCGCAGTTGGTCCCAATGACGCGGTTGTTGTTTTTGGGAGTCATACTGGACACAGAAGAGGCTTTCTTCCAGTGGAAAGGCTATGGAGATCCAGAGTCTGGTCAAACAAATTGTAAAACCAGCAAGAGTGTTAATCCATCAATGCATTCTGTTGCTGGGGAAGATGGTTGCGGCCTACGAGGCCATTCAGTTTGGCAGGTTCCATGCCAGAGTGTTCCAGTGGGACCTGTTGGACAAGTGGTCCGGATCCCACCTACACATGCACCGGAGGATAATCCTGTCTTCCAAGACCAGAATCTCACTCCATTGGTGGCTGCACAGTTCTCACCTCCTAGAGGGGCGATGGTTCGGGATCCAGGACTGGATCCTAGGGACCACGGATGCAACCCTCCGAGGCTGGGGAGCAGTCACACAGGGGGAAAACATCCAAGGAAGATGGTCAAGTCAGGAAAGTGGTCTCCACATAAATATTCTGGAGTTAAGGGCCATTTAATAACTGCAGACACAGTACGCACTGGGACGGGTGCCCAGCATCCTCTACGGACTAAGAGAAAAGGATTTACCGGTAGGTATTAAAATCCTATTTTCTCTAACGTCCTAGAGGATGCTGGGGACTCCGTAAGGACCATGGGGATAGACAGGCTCCGCAGGAGACATGGGTACTTTAAGAAAGACTTTAGTTCTGGGTGTACACTGGCTCCTCCCTCTATGCCCCTCCTCCAGACCTCAGTTTGATACTGTGCCCAGTGGAGACTGGGTGCTTTTCAGGAGCTCTCCTGAGCTTTCTGACAGAAAGTATTTTGTTAGGTTTTTAATTTTCAGGGAGCACTGCTGGCAACAGACTCCCTCATCGAGGGACTGAGGGGAGAGAAGCAGCCCTACTCTCCAAGTTGCAAGGTCCTGCTTCTTAGGCTACTGGACACCATTAGCTCCAGAGGGATTGGTACGCAGGATCTCACCATCGCCGTCCGTCCTAGAGCCGCGCCTCCGTCCCCCTTGCAGAGCCGGAAGATAGAAGCCGGGTGAGTATGAGAAGAAAAGAAGACTTCAGAGGTGGCAAAAGACTTCATGATCTTCACTGAAGTAACGCACAGCACTGCAGCTGTGCGCCATTGCTCCCATACACCTCACACACTCCAGTCACTGTAAGGGTGCAGGGTGCAGGGCGCAGGGGGGGGGGGGGCACCAATATAAACCTCTTTTTGGCAAAACTATAACACATATACAGCTGGGCACTGTATATATGTATTAGCCCCCACCAATTTTACAGTTTAAGCGGGACAGAAGCCCGCCGCCGAGGGTGCGGGGCTTCTCCCTCAGCACTCACCAGTGCCATTTTTTCTTCACAGCACCGCTGAGAGGAAGCTCCCCGGACTCTCCCCTGCTTATACCATAGTAGACAAGAGAGTTGAAAAGAGGGGGGGGGGCACATAATTCGGCGCAAATTACATACAGCAGTACTACTGGGCAAACATTAAGTTACTGTGTATTCCTGGGTTATATAGCGCTGGGGTGTGTGCTGGCATACTCTCTCTCTGTCTCTCCAAAGGACCTTGTGGGGAAACTGTCTTCAGAAAAAGCATTCCCTGTGTTTGTGGTGTGTCGGTACACGTGTGTCGACATGTCTGAGGAAGAAGGCTATATTAGAGAGGAGCAGGAGCAAATGAATGTGGTGTCTCCACCGACAGCTGATTGGATGGATATGTGGAATGTTTTAAATGCTAGTGTAAACTCATTGCACAAAAGATTAGACAAGGCTGAAGCTTTGGGACAGTCAGGGTCTCAACCCATGCCTGATCCTATGTTGCAGGGACTGTCAGGGTCTCATAAGCGCCCACTATCCCAGATTGTTGACACAGATACCCACACGGATTCTGACTCCAGTGTCGATTACGATGATGCAAAGTTACAGCCAAAATTGGCAAAATCCATTCGATATATGATTATGGCAATAAAAGATGTTTTGCACATCAGAGAGGAACCCCCTGTCCCTGACAAGAGGGTACATATGTACAAGGGAAAAAAGCCTGAGGTAACCTTTGAGGGGGTCACACGAGCTGAACGAGTTATGTGAAAAAGCTTGGGAATCTCCAGATAAAAGACTGCAGATTTCCAAAAGGATTCTTATGGCGTATCCTTTCCCATCAATGGATAGGTTACGATGGGAATCCTCCCCTAGGGTGGACAAAGCATTAACACGCTTATCCAAGAAGGTAGCCCTCCCGTCCCAGTATACGGCTACCCTCAAAGAGTCTGCTGACCGCAAACAGGAGATTACCCTGAAGTCCATTTATACACATTCAGGTACCTTACTCAGACCGGCAATTGCGTCGGCGTGGGTGTGTAGTGCTGTAGCGGCATGGACGGTTACCTTATCTGAGGGGATGGATACCATAGATAAGGATACTATTTTATTGACCCTGGGGCATATAAGAGATGCTGTCCTATATATGTGTGTATGCAAACTACAGGTGGTGCTGCAGGGCTTACACCCTTTTACTTGTCTTGTAGAGCAACTCTGGAGCTGTTACTGGGTCCAGCTGCTGCAAGAAATCAGCTTGAATGCTTCAGGGGCTGGGGCATGGCCAACATGAGCCCACACTGATGGGGGGTGGGGGTGTATAAAGCGATTTAGGCGTCATCCAAGCGCAACCCCACAAAGGCCGCCATGCCCTGCGTGACCCTTTTCTCTTTTCATATGCAGACGAGGGTTGCAGCCAACTATGCCCACTGCTTGGATGACATCACCATATGCAAATCCATCTGCTGCAGGCCTTCCCCCAGGAATGCTTGCACTAGTTGTTGCATTTGGTTTGTTGTTTGGGGGTGCTTCAGTATTAGGCAGCCTTCTGCCCTCCCACATTCGTCTGAAAATGTGTTCTCCCTGCAGTTGTTGTCCCCAGATGAGAGTTCCCTTGTGCTGCCTCAGTTGAATCTCCTTAACTTGACAGGGGTGTGCCCGAGCAGCCGCCCTCCACAGCCCTATCCCAACACATACTTATCTTGCATATGAGATCTCTTGATCATGAAGATAGTTCTCACAGGGTGAGGTTCATCCATTACATTTTAAATTAGGAAGGTACAAATTACATATTCAAATTACATATATGTGCTGGATTCAAATGTTTTCCCCCCTTCCTTTCTCAATTGTGCCCATCAGCAGCTATTCTAATGTTGCTGCCAATGGGTGTGACACATTCATTTCTTCTGTGGGGTACACTGGACTCCACAAGGATTCACATTGGGGTGTAGAGTAGGATCTTGATCTGAGGCACCAACAGGCTCAAAGCTTTTGACTGTTCCCAAGATGCTCAGCGCCCCCTCCTCTATAACCTCGCTTCCATGAACAGGGAGCTCAGTTTGTAGTTGGTGCCTTCAGTAGCAGGCCACTTAACAGGGGGCTGCCTCAGGCAGCCTATTCTTAGCTATTAATTTTGGCAAGAAAAGAAGAACTTTTTTTATAAGAATCTACAAGGGCTGCAGCAGGCTAGGTCTAATAGACTTCTTTACTGCAGCTCCATCACTCCCAGTGGCGCAGTATACTCCCGTGCCCCGGTTGCTGGGTCACTGCAGCAGAGGCTCCGGTTTCTTCCTAAGGTCAGTCACACACACACCACCCTCCGGGATCACGAGGCCGCTGATGGGGGCGGGCCGTGTGCGCACTGGCGTGGACACTGATTACTGGGCAGCCGCTCCACTAGCCACCAGGGACAGTTAAGGAGCACAGCTCTGGGGTTTTTTCTCCTATATTAACCCCATTTTGTACTACCCGCAGTGCATTGTGATAGGTAATGGGGCCTGATTCAGGTTGGATCGCAATCCAACTGCAAAAACTGCTAAGAGCATACGCATCCGCCTGCATTTTCTGCGGCACCCCGCAGATAATGTGATCGCCTCTGCCTGTGAATCGGTGAAGGGGGGGGGGGGGGGGGGAGGGGGGTCAACAACACTCCATTTCCAAGTCGGAGATGGAGCGGTGCGGGGGCACGGTTTCAAAATGGGGTCGGCAACAGAGAAACAGGAGGTGTGGTCAGAGCAGCTGCATGACATCACATGGGCCGGACTCTGCCAGTGGAGCCCCAGCGTCATGAGGTAGATTTTGTAGAGGCCGGGTAGGACTTCTGTTCCTGGGAACTAGCTGTGTTGTGCAGCTTTATTCCTCTGCCCCTACCTCTGGCAAGAAAGGACGCACCTCGCACTTTCTTGTTTCTTTGTGACCGAAAGGACTGCATTTGATAATGCGGAGCTTTCTTATGCTGTGAGGGAACATAAAGTAAAAATTTGATTTTCCAACTGTAGCTGTGCGTGTTAATGCTTTGTCCATCCTAGGGGAGGATTTCCATCGTAACCTATCCGTTGATGGAAAAGGATACGCCATAAGAATCCTTTTGGAAATCTGCAGTCTTTTATCTGGAGATTCCCAAGCTTTTTCACATAACTCGTTCAGCTCGTGTGACCCCCTCAAAGGTTACCTCAGGCTTCTTTCCCTTGTACATATGTACCCTCTTGTCAGGGACAGGGGGTTCCTCTGTGATGTGCAAAACATCTTTTATTGCCATAATCATATATCGAATGGATTTTGCCAATTTTGGCTGTAACTTTGCATCATCGTAATGGACACTGGAGTCAGAATCCATGTCGGTATCTGTGTCAACAATCTGGGATAGTGGGCGCTTATGAGACCCTGACAGTCCCTGCAACATAGGATCAGGCATGGGTTGAGACCCTGACTGTCCCAAAGCTTCAGCCTTGTCTAATCTTTTGTACAATGAGTTTACACTAGCATTTAAAGCATTCCACATATCCATCCAATCAGGTGTCAGCGAGGACACCACATTCATTTGCTCCCAATCCTCTCTAATATAGCCTTCTTCCTCAGACATGTCGACACACGTGTACCGACACACCACACACACAGGGAATGCTTTTTCTGGAGACAGTTTCCCCACAAGGCCCTTTGGAGAGACAGAGAGAGAGTATGCCAGCACACACCCCAGCGCTATATAACCCAGGAATAACACAGTATCTTAATGTTTGTCCAGTAGTGCTGCTGTATGTAATTTGCGCCGAATTTTGTGCCCCCCCCCCCCCTCTTTTCAACCATCTTCTCTACCGTGGTATAAGCAGGGGAGAGTCCGGGGAGCTTCCTCTCAGCGGTGCTGTGGAGAAAAAATGGCGCTGGTGAGTGCTGAGTGAGAAGCCCTGCCCCCTCGGCGGCGGGCTTCTGTCCCGCTTAAACTGTAAAATTGGCGGGGGCTCATACATATATACAGTGCCCAGCTGTATATATGTTATATTTTTGCCAAAAAGAGGTTTATATTGCTGCCCAGGGTGCCCCCCCTGCGCCCTGCACCCTTACAGTGACCGGAGTATGTGAGGTGTATGGGAGCAATGGCGCACAGCTGCAGTGCTGTGCGTTACCTCAGTGAAGATCATGAACTCTGCGGAGCCCGTCTATCCCCATGGTCCTTACGGAGTCCCCAGCATCCTCTAGGACGTTAGAGAAACTAGGATTTTAATACCTACCGGTAAATCCTTTTCTCTTAGTCTGTAGAGGATGCTGGGCACCCGTCCCAGTGTGTACTGTGTCTGCAGTTATTAAATGGCCCTTAACTCCAGAACATTTATGTGGAGACAACTTTCCTGACTTGACCATCTTCCTTGGACGTTTTCCCCCTGTGTGACTGCTCCCCAGCCTCGGAGGGTTGCATCTGTGGTCCCTAGGATCCAGTGCTGGATCCCGAACCATCGCCCCTCTAGGAGGTGAGAACTGTGCATCCACCAATGGAGTGAGATTCTGGTCTTGGAAGACAGGATTATCCTCCGGTGCATGTGTAGGTGGGATCCGGACCACTTGTCCAACAGGTCCCACTGGAACACTCTGGCATGGAACCTGCCAAACTGAATGAACTCGTAGGCCACAACCATCTTCCCCAGCAACCGAATGCATTGATGGATTAACACTCTTGCTGGTTTCAGAATTTGTTTGACCAGACTCTGGATCTCCATAGCCTTTCCCCTGGAAGAAAACCTCTTCTGTGTCCAGTATGACTCCCAAAAACAACTACCGCGTCATTGGGACCAACTGCGATTTTGGCAAGTGTAGGAGCCAACCATGTTGTTGAAGAACTGTCAGGGAGAGTGCAATGTTTTGCACCAACTGGTCCCTGGATCTCGCCTTTATCAGGAGATCATCCAAGTACGGGATAATTGTGACTCCTTGCTTGCGAAGGAGAACCATCATTTCCGCCATCACCCTGGTGAAAATCCTCGGAGCCGTGGACAGACCAAACGGCAATGTCAGAAATTGGTAATGACAATCCTGAATTGCAAACCTTAGGTAGCTTGATGCAGTGGCTAAATGGGAACATGTAAGTAGGCATCCTTTATGTCTACCAAAACCATGAAATCTCTTTCCTCCGGACTGGAGATCACTACCCTGAGAGATTCCATCTTGAAATTGAATTTCTTTAGGAAGAAATTGAGGGATTTCAGATTTTAGATTGGTCCGACTGAGCCGTCCGGCTTCGGGACCACGAAGAGGCTTAAATAAAAACCTTCTCCCTGCTGACTAAGGCCAATTTGAACAATCGGTGAGGGGGAACGTCTTGAAACCCCAGTTTGTACCCTTGGGACACTATTTGTAAAACCCACGAGTCCAGGTCCGAATGAATCCAGAACTGACTGAAGAGTTTTAGACGTGCCCCCACTGGTGTGGGCTCCTGCAAGAAAGCCCCAGCGTCATGCAGTGGATTTGGCAGAAGCAGAGGACAATCTCTGCTCCTGCGATCTTGAAGAGGCTACAGACCTCTTCCTTCTCCTTCCTCTACCTGCAAAGAAAGGGGAATCTTAACTTCTTGCATATCTATTGGGCCAAAATGACTGCGGTAGATAATGATGCGTCTTCATCCGTTGAGAGGGAACATAGGGCAAGATGGTTGACTTACCTGCGGGAGCTGCCGAGATCAAATTAACTAGGCCGTCACCAAACAAGGCTTCACCTTCATAGGGAAGAGACTCCCTTTCTTCTTGGAGTCAGCATCAGCATTCCCTTGGTGAATCCACAATGCCCTCCTATCCGAGACTGCCATGAAATTGGCCCGTGAACTCAAGAGTCCTATATCCCTTGCAGTCGTAAGTATGCTGCAGTGTCAACAGGCCAACTAAACCCTCCCCCCTCCTTTTACCCCATCACTTTGTCCAGTCCCTGTGGTCCATACTGTATTGCCATTATTATGCATGTTGCTGTGCTGGCCCTTTTCTGAATATCCCTGCCACCGCCACCGAAGAGCTGGATAGCCCAGTATGAAAACCACCTGCCGGCCTCACTGACGGTCCGAGTCAAAGGCTCCATTTTTTTTTTAAAGATCCCTCTGCCAAGTTAAGGGGGGCTTAAGGGGGCCCCAGAGATATCAGTGTACTGGGGCCCAAGATTTCTGTTGCTGGCCCTGACCCTCAGGGGCGTATCTACCCCTTGGCCAGGATGTCACTTGCCAGGAGCACCATCCAGGTTTCAGTTGGGGGATTAGAGTTCATACAGTAATTAAATGTTTTCATATTGAGAACTACATCTCCCAGCATATACAGTGTGCTGGGGATGCTAACAAGCTTTATTTAAAAGTTTAAAAAACATTGCTTTTATAATTGCAATGGTTAAAAAGGGAGAGCTATAAATCAATTTATCAGTGAATGATCGCAGTTTGAGCCGTTACATTTTACTGAACCACCTATCCCTCCACACTCACTACCTGTCCTCAGGATACATTTACCATCCTGGCAGACGGTATACCGGCGGTCATTTGACCGATGTTGGAATCCTGACACCACTTGGGAGACTGGTGCCGGCACACAGACAGCCAACATCCCGAAGGTGAGTATTGGAGGGAGGGTTAGGAGTCGGACCAGGGGAGGTGGTGTAAGGGAAGGCACTAGGAGGGGGGGGGTAGCCCTAGCTGCCACCCCCTGAGGGTTAGCCCTATCCGCCACCCCCCCAGAGGGTTAGTATTAGGATTGGGGATCATGTGACCTCTGGAATCACGAGCGCCGGATGCCATACCCAACCCCCTTTACTTTTTCAGGCATTTCTATCTCTCCTCTCTCTATGGTGTTCCAATTGCCCACTTTCCCTTGTGCTTTACTCTCTCTCTCTCCTTTGTTTAGAGCATCAGTTTCTGTAGTCCACTTATACCCTTATTTTTTCCAGTGTTTCACTAACTCTCTGATGTAATGAGGATGTATGGTCTAGAGGGATCAGTAATGCATTGTACTGTATAGAGGCGTCAGGGATGTAGCGTAGGGAATAGAGGCGTCAGGGATGTAGCATAGGGAATAGAGGCGTCAGGGATGTAGCGTAGGGAATAGAGGCGTCAGGGATGTAGCGTAGGGAATAGAGGCGTCAGGGATGTGGCGTAGGAAATAGAGGCGTCAGGGATGTGGCGTAGGGAATAGAGGCGTCAGGGATGTGGCGTAGGGAATAGAGGCGTCAGGGATGTGGCGTAGGGAATAGAGGCGTCAGGGATGTGGCGTAGGGAATAGAGGCGTCAGGGATGTGGCGTAGGGAATAGAGGCGTCAGGGATGTGGCGTAGGGAATAGAGGCGTCAGGGATGTGGCGTAGGGAATAGAGGCGTCAGGGATGTGGCGTAGGGAATAGAGGCGTCAGGGATGTGGCGTAGGGAATAGAGGTGTCAGGGATGTAGCGTAGGGAATATAGGCATCAGGGATGTACTAGCAGGTATATAGAGGTCAGTGTACTGTAAAGAGGGGTCAGTAATGCAGTGATGGTTATAGAAAGGTCAGTGATGTAGTGTAGGGTATAGAGGGGTCAGTTATGTAGTGTGGGGTAAAGAGGGGTCAGTAAAGATACTAAGCTGAAGTACTTAGAACACTTCTTGAATTAAGACACAACCTGCAAGAAAAAGTATGCAATATGGGTGAAAAGGCAAATGTCAGAGGTCTGATACAAGTGACCAGCTCCATACCTTGCACCACATAGCGTTATGTTAAACTGGGATATGTTCTTTTTTGGTGTGTGGGTGTGTGTGGGTGTGTGTGGGTGTGTGTGTGTGGGTGTGTGTGGGTGCCAAAGGCTGCCTGCCTTATTGCTCCTCCCCCATCCGGCTCCCAAGCACCTCTGCTGCCCAGTGATCCAGGAGCCTGCTGCTAGGAAGAAGTGGCCGAGCTTCAGCAAGCGAGTCTGGAAACTGGCGGAGGAAGTCATGATAACCAGATAATGGGGAGTGGAGAGCCAGTTCCAAGGTAATACTTTATACAGCTGGTTGAGATCCTGGTCGGTGGATATGGATTCCAAGAAAACCCTGGAGGTGCTTCCTTTCAAGGGAGACACTCTCTTTGGAGAAGACCTCAATAAGATTGTAGCTGATCTGGCTACTGCTAAAACAACTTACCTACCTAGTATGACTCCTACCACGCAGAAGGCTAAAAGTACTTTTCCTTGGCCCTTTCATCCTCCAGGTAAAGCGTACCCACATGGTCAGGCATACCCAAAGCAAGCTCATGCTTCCAGACCTGCCAAGCCCAGACTGAAGCAAGCCTGGGCTGCCCGTCAGCCTGCTTCCAAAACGGACAAGCCTGCCGCATGACGGGGCGGGCCTCCCTCTGGGGGATCCCAGGGTGGGGGGCCCGACTTCTAGGTTTGGCATAGAAAGGTATAATTCTAAGATAGAGAATTCTATTTGGAGCTCACCTTGTACTTTGTGAAGAAATAATCAGCATTGTGGCTGAGCAGATACATGTAGTGTGTGGCTGCAAACTGCATGGATCTGCTGCGTTGCAATGCTGATACTTTTTTTTTTCAAAGTACCAATAGCTTCATATAATGTTCACAATTTTTATGCAGGATCAAATAGCTCAATGGGTAGGGTGTTTGATTAGAATTCAACAGGTTATAGGTTTGAATTCTGGGTATTGTAGTTTGAGATGTGTTATTTAATAAAGCATGTTATTCTGACTGCCGGCATCCTATCACCTGGGATATCATACTAAATAAATGGAGTTGATCAATTTTTTTTTTTTTTATTAAACTAGGGACAATTTCCAGATACTTTTATTTATAACTGAGATTGCCCCCTGGAACTTCACATCAGTTGACAACTATGCATGAGTGGGCAGTGCTTGCCCTGGATCTGCCCACCCATTTGTGTGCCATCATAAAAGAAAGCATAACTGACAGTTATCCTGGGCGTACACTACACAATTATCTGTCAGGCTATCTATCCAGTCTGGATGGATGGAATAAAAATCTGGTAATGTATAGGAGCAAATGTCGATTAACCATTTGCTCCCAAACACTAGAAAAGTGGTCAAAAATGGTCATTACACAAATTGGTTAAACCCAAAATTTAACCAATTTGTTTAGGGGACCATTTTTGTCCATTTTCTAGTGTTTGAGAGTAAATCGTTGATGGTCATTTGCTCACATAGATAACCGGATTTCTATTCCAATCAGCCAGTGTTGGAGAGATGGTCTGCCAGATTACATAATGCATACCAGAGCCATAACTAGACTTTTTAGTGCCCTGTGACAGAGAATTATATGCCCCCCCCCCCACCACTATTTTTGCAATATGGACAAAAGGCGCATGCCTCGTGGGGAAGGGGCATAACAAGATTGGTCTCAGAGAAAGCACATGAGATATGAAGATATATCTAGTATACTTGACACTCAATGGTTTGTGGTATTGCCGGGGGGCCCTCCTTAAATGCATATACAGTCACACATGGCTTGCTTGTGCAAATGGCATATCAGCAGTCAGCACTAACTGGTGACATGCCATTTGTACAAGTAAGCCATGTGTGACTAATATATAAACACACTTTATTAAATAACACCTCAAACTACCATACCCAGGATTCAAACCTATAACCTGTTGAATTCTAATCAAACACCCTACCCATTGAGCTACTTGATCCTGCATAAAAATTGTGAACATTATATGAAGCTATTGGTACTTTGCAAAAAAATATTATTAGCATTGCAACTCAGCAGATCAATGCAGTGTGCAGCCACACACTCCATATATCTGCTCAGCCACAATGCTGATTATTTCTTCACAAAGTACAAGGTGAGCTCCAAATAGAATTCTCTAGCTTAGATTATACCTTTCTATGCAAGGGTAAATAGCTCAATTGTTTGACTGCAATGCCACAGGAAATGGTTTGGATCCAAGACAGTGTGACTGAATAATAAAGAAACCTTAAGATGAGTTCATGAATGTTGTATAAGTATTAGTGAGAGAAGGGGTCAGGAGCATGCTAGGCTGCAAAAAATAAGGTAGGCTGCAAGTGAAAGTAATGATCTCCTATATATTTTCCCAGATCTGTCACTCTGTGTGGCTAACTCTGGGGGAAGTCACAGCAATGGGCGGAGACGGCATCTGCAGGACGATACACCAGTGCCAGCAGCAGACCGTAACAAAGTGACAGATTAGGGAGAATATATAGGAGGTAGGGAGGTGGCCATGGTACATGGCTGACCAAGGGACACTAGCTCATGTACCCCTTTACCACTGAGGCTAGCCACCAAGGATGGACCTGTCACCAGTGCACATGCAATAACCTCTTCTGCTGCCCTCTTTGCAACTCAGATTGCCCAGTTCTCCCCTTCGCTAACAGTCCACAAAGTTTCCCCATCTCACGATCTGCCTCCTCACCGCCACTTTCATCTCTACAGCACACGCGCATATCATACAAGATCCCATCATGCGTACGTAGGTCTGAAATGCCAGAGGGAGGTTGGGGGGAGATTGGCATGCGCCAGCAACACCACACAGCTCACTGTGACCACAGTGGAGAGGCGCTGCAACAGGACAATACACCAACCTCGGAGCAAGGAACTGCGTCGGCCAGGAGGAGAACTATTTCAATAGCATAAAAAGGTTAGTGCGTCCCACCCTATGGACACCAGACTCATCAAGTCACTGTTGCCAGAGTCTCATACAATGACTCTGAACCTCTAAGCACACTATTTGACTGTCCACACCCTGCTGTGCCTATTACCCATCTCCTCCACCACCCTCAACACTGACCCAGACATCATTCACCCACAAAGATACAATAAAGGTAGTTTGGATAAATTAGCTAAATGAAATGGATTTAACCAATTTATCTAAATGACCATTTTTGGATGTTTTCCAGTGTTTGTGAGCAAATGGTCAATTGTCATTTGCTGCCACATATTAGCATAATTTTGTTTCAACTAGAAAAAAAAAATTGGACAGATAATCTAAGTGTGGATCCAGTTTAAAGGTCCGTATTCACGGCCCGATTTTGGGGAGATGTGTGCTGAGCGAACTGCTCAGCACACATCTCTCCCCCCGCTCAGCACAGCGTGATGTGTACTGAGCGTACGGGGGGTGGGAGGGCGCTCATTTCACCCCCTGTGTAGGGCCTTCTGTGTGTATCCAGCTTAACAGGTGTGAGCATCATACAACTACTGACTTGCGAGTAACTATACAGCAGCTCCATACCTTGTGACTTGAAGAAACACCAGTTAACCCCGGGAATGCTGCAGTCAAAGCAACAATTCCTCTTCTTACATTCCGCTGCACTTATTGTGGGGTAGCCGCAATCCCTTCTGCTGTACGGTTCCACATTACATTGTTGCTTGTCACTTCCTGTTGATGCAGTAAGGAAACATCCAGGAATTACAGCAGCTTAGTTTTTTTTTTTTTTTTTTTAACTGGTGCAATTTAGCTAAAACAGCTAACAGGAAATTTCCACTTAAATGGTATTTTCTAATCTTATCTGACCATGACTAAGAATAAAGGATACACAAGATAAACTCTTATAGCTATGGACCTTATCCATGTTTAAGCTCCATCAAATCTGTAATCAATAGCACTACATGCTCCCACTCTACCACTGTACTGTATACTCTACCTGTGTTTTTAAGGTAAAAACACCATTTAACCCCAGTGACACTTGAATTAAAGCAGCAGCCTCTATAATAGCATTCTTTAGCATTAATCCCAGGAAATCTGCAATCTTCACGCTCTTTGATAGCCACGCTACATTGCTGTTTACTTGGATGGAGCAGAGAGCACAACATCAGGACATAGGAAATATTACAATGCATGATAAGAAAGGTGTGAGCTCTACAGCAAGGCCTCTAACCCTTTGCCAGTGCCAAATACATAGGGCTTAACTCAGATCTGATCACAGCAGCAAATTTATTAGCTAAAACCATGTACACTGCAGGGGGGGGAGGGGGTGTATAATATGTGCAGAGAGAGTTAGATTTTGGTGCGGTGTGTTCAAACTGAAATCTAAATTGCAGTGTAAAAACAAAACAGCCAGTATTTACCCTGCACACAAACAATATAACCCACCTAAATCTCTCTGCAAATGTTATATCTGCCCCCCCCCCCCCATCCCTGCAGTGCACATGGTTTTGCCCACTAGCTAACAAATTTGCTGCATCTGGGAATTACAGCATCTTAATATTTCTTTTTACAGAAGGTTCAGCAAATTAAATTATTTAGTGAAATACTGTAATCATAACAGTTACAGGGATATTGTAGGTAGATTTATTGTCAGTGGATAAATGTAAAAATTAAACCCTTAGGCATAGTTCCCAAATGCTGTCATTGCAATCCAGATTTTAAGGATATCATGCTTGAGCACAGGTGACTTAATTAGAACTTCGGTCAATGTGAATTAACCATTGGACTCAACCATGGTTATCCTTAAAACCCAGGGGTCTATTTAAGATCGATCTTAATCGATGTTGGGCTTCCAGGTTGAAAAAAAAACACACATTTACTAACATTTTAAAATTTATATAAAAAATCATCTGTTCGTAAATGCAGTGCACATGGTTTTGCCCAACTGCTAACAAAAATCCTGCTGCGATCAACTCAGAATTACCCCCCATGGCCCTCATTCCGAGTTGTTCGCTCGCAAGCTGCTTTTAGCAGCATTGCACACGCTAAGCTGCTGCCTACTGGGAGTGAATCTTAGCATCTTAAAATTGCGAACGAAAGATTTGCAATATTGCGATAAGACATCTCTGTGCAGTTTCTGAGTAGCTCGAGACTTACTCTGCCAGTGCGATCAGTTCAGTGCTTGTCGTTCCTGGTTTGACGTCACAAACACACCCAGCGTTCGCCCAGACACTCCTCCGTTTCTCCAGCCATTACCGCGTTTTTCCCAGAAACGGTAGCATTTTTTCCCACACGCCCCTAAAACGGTCTGTTTCCGCCCAGAAACACCCACTTCCTGTCAATCACATTACGATCACCAGAACGATGAAAAAACCGTGAGTAATATTCCTAACTGCATAACAAATTTACTTGGCGCAGTCGCAGTGCGAACATTGCACATGCGCATTAAGCGGAAAATCGCTGCGATGCGAAGAAAATTACCGAGCGAACAACTCGGAATGACCACCTATGTGCACTGCAGGGAAGGCAGATTTAACATGTGCAGAGAGAGTTAGATTTGGGTGTGGTGTGTTCAATCTGCAATCTAATTTGCAGTGTAAAAATAAAGCAGTCAGTATTTACCCTGCACAGAAACAAAATAACTCACCCAAATCTAACTCTTTCTGCACATGTTATATCTGCCTCCCCTGCAGTACACATGGTTTTGCCCAACTGCAAACAAAATTCCTGCTGCGATCAACTTGGAATTACCCCCATCGAATTACCCTCATTTTCACACTGCTCGTGTATATAAGACATAGGGCCTAATTCAGTTTGGATCGTAATACGCGTTCCAACCGCAAAAACTATGAAGAGGATGGGGGCATATACGCAGGGTCCATCCTGTGCGTGTGCCTACATTTTCTCCGGGTGCCCCGCAGAAAATGCGAATGCCTCTGCCTGTCAATCAGTAGAGGGCGTACCTTCGCAGGTATATCGCGATCATGAGCCATGTCTCCCATTTTTGTCATTATAGGTGCTCTGTGAGCTGCTGGCCATGCCCCAGCCCCTCTGTCTCCCGTGAATAGACATTGAGGCTTATTCAGACCAGATCGCTTCAATTTATTTTCACCCAGCGGGCAATCAGGTCTGCACTGCACATGCGTATGCGCCACAATGCGTAAGTGCGACGGTCCGGAGATCACAAGAAGATTGACAAGAAGAGGGTGTTTGTGTGGGTGGCAACTGAATGTTTCTAGGGAGTGTCCGGAAAAACACTGGAGGGACCCGGCGTTTTGTGGGAGGATTTGTGACGTCACCTCAATGGCTGAGTAAGTGTTGAGCTGTGCAGCTCTTGTGCACATGTGATCACACACCTGCACAGCAAATTTTCCCTTCCGCTGTAGGCGGCAACTACCTGATTACAGGGATGCAAAAAACACACCCTAGCGATCAGGTCTGAATTACCCACAATGTGCATATTTGCAGAGCAACAAGCTACAGGGAGCCTTCCACCCCCCCCCCCCCCCTTCCCCATGACTATGGGACACTGCGGCCCCCACAGGGGGGGGGGTTGTTTGGGTTAGCTGGACATTCCCAAAAAAAGTGACTGTCCTGCAAAAATTGGTATAGTTGGGAGGTATGTTCAAATACATTTATTGTTTTGCATGCAGGGTAAATACTGGCTTCTTTGACATTTAGCCACAAATGCTGCACAGCTGAATTACAGTATTACACTGCAATTAACAGTTATGCTAGGACATTCCCCCTCCCAAATCTACCTCTCTCTGCATGTTACATCTGTCCCACAGTGGCGTGCGGTGAGGTCAGTGGCTAGTGAGGCACTACAGCCATAATTTCCGCCGAATCCTGCCGATGACCCTTAGCCAATGCCCGCTACTGCCTCTGAGCCGATACCCGCTGCCACCGCCAATGGCTTACAAACTCTCCCACAATCAACTGACCCAGCCCTCCACCACTAATTTCTATCTCAGTCCGATGCCGCCAATGCCCGCTGCCTGCCTGCTCATTGTTCTTGTTATATATTATACATTTTTAAAGAAAAAAAAAATGAGTGTTTGGGACTGGGAAGGGTGAGGGAGGAGGACATGAATGCAATTTTGTTGTCCAGGGCTTCCATTAACTTAAAGGAGAAGGGTCTGAATGGGTTAAAAAAAATGCGTGAGGTCCCCCCTCCTTAGTATAACCAGCCTCGGGCTCTTTGAGCCGGTCCTGGTTATTTAAATACTGGGGGAAAAATTGGGCAGGGGTTCCCCGTATTTAGACAACCAGCACCGGGCTCTTAGAACGGTCCAGGTTCCAAAAATACGTGGGACAAAAGATGTAGGGGTCCCCCATATTTTTAAAACCAGCACCGGGCTCCACTAGCCAGAGAGATAATGCCACAGCCGGGGGACACTTTTATGTAGGTCCCTGCGGCCCTGGCATTACCCTTCCAACTAGTCACCCCTGGCCGGGGTTCCCTGGAGGAGTGGGGACCCCTTAAATCAAGAGGTTCCTCCCCTCGAGGCACCCAAGGGCCAGAGGTGAAGCCCGAGGCTGTCCCCAGCACCCCTGGGTGGTGGGTGCCGGGCTGATAGCCATGTGTGTAAAAAAAGAATATTGTTTTTTTTGTTGTGGAACTACAAGGCCCAGCAAGCCTCCCCCGCTTGCTGGTACTTGGAGAACCTCAAGTACCAGCAGGCGGGGAAATAACGGGCTTGCTGGTACCTGTAGTTCTACAACAACAAAAAATACCCAAATAAAAACACAAACACACACAGCATGACAGTAAAATTATTGAGACAGGCTGTAGCATGTGGGTGCATGTAACCCTATAAAAGTGATGGATTGGGTGACTATTACAATACCCACTGTTGCTGTCTGAAAAATTATGGATTTATAGATTGCTCTGCCGAGACATGTTTTTTTCTAAAATGCACCACAGGTATGGATGGATAGTATACTTGACGACACAGAGGTAGGTAGAGCAGTGGCCTACTGTACCGTACTGCTATATATTATATTATTTATTATTATTATAATCCTTTATTTATATGGCGCCACAAGGGTTCCGCAGTGCCCAATTACAGAGTACATAAACAAATAATCAAACAGGAAAACAGCAACTTACAGTTGACGACAATATAGGACAAGTACAGGGTAAATAAACATAGCTACATCAGCAGATGACACTGGAATAAGTATCAGGTGGCAGAAGACTGCTGGATTTGGTGCAGCTGAAGATTATTAAAGTAAGAAAAGAGTAAGCACATGAGGGAAGAGGGCCCTGCTCGTGAGAGCTTACATTCTAAAAGGGAGGGGCAGACAGAAAGGGGTGAGACAGATGGGGTACATAGAGAGCGTGGAACAGAGGTTTAGGATGAGATTTGGCTGGGTTTGGTGAAGAAGTGGGTCTTGAGAGCCCGTTTGAAGTTTTGTAGAGAGGTGGAGAGTCTGAGGGGGAGAGGTAGGGAATTCCAGAGAAGTGGTGCAGCACGTGAAAAATCTTGGAGGTAGGAGTGGGAGGAAGTAATCCGTAGGCAGGAGTCGGTGTGCATTAGCAGAGCGAAGAGGACGGGTGGGAGTGTAAAGCGAGATAAGATCAGAGATGTAGATGGGAGAGGAGTGGGTGAGGGCTTTGTAAGCAAGTGTGAGAAGCTTGAAATGGATTCTGAAAGGGAAGGGGAGCCAGTGAAGGACTAGTAAGAGAGGAGAGGTGGACGTAGTGCGTTTGGTGAGGAAAATGAGCCGGGAAGCAGCATTGAGGATAGATTGGAGTGGAGAGAGGTATTTGTCAGGAATGCCAGTCAGGAAGAGATTACAGCAGTCCAGTCTGGAGATGACCAGTGAGTGGATAAGAGTCTTAGTAGCATCCTGGGTCAGAAAGGGTCTGATCCTGGAAATATTTTTTAGATGAAAACGGCAGGTTTGTGAGAGGTGCTGAATGTGTGGTTTGAAGGAGAGGGAGGAGTCAAGGATTACTCCAAGACAGCGCACTTGGGGGGTAGAGGAGATAGTAGTGCCATCAATAGATAATGAGATTGTAGGAGGTGAGGTTATGCGGGAGGGAGGGAAGATGATCAGCTCGGTCTTAGACATGTTAAGTTTAAGAAAGAGCTGGGACATCCAGGAAGAGATAGCAGAGAGACAGTTGGAGATACGAGTGAGGAGAGTAGGGGAGAGGTCTGGAGAGGAAAGATAGATTTGAGTGTCATCAGCATAGAGATGATATTGGAAACCAAAAGAACTAATGAGCTTACTTAGTGAGGACGTATAGAGAGAGAAGAGAAGAGGACCAAGGACAGAACCTTGGGGTACCCCTACAGTTAGTGGAAGTGAGGGGGAGGTGGAGTCATGAGAGGAGACAGAGAATGAACGGTCAGAAAGGTAGGACGACAACCAAGAGAGGGCTGTGTTACGCTGACCAATGGAGTGAAGGATTTGCAGTAGGAGAGGATGGTCCACAGTGTCAAAAGCAGCAGAGAGATCAAGTAGAATAAGTAGAGAGTAGTGTCCCTTAGATTTAGCAGCATGGAGGTCATTGCATACTTTTGTAAGGGCAGTTTCAGTGGAGTGGAGAGGACGGAAGCCAGACTGGAATGGGTCAAGCAGTGAGTGTGAGGAAAGAAAGGAAGTAAGGCGGTTGTAGACAATACGCTCAAGGAGTTTGGAGGCAAAAGGGAGGAGAGAGATGGGTCGGTAGTTGGAGAGAGTGTTTGGATCAAGGGTAGGTTTTTTAAGAATAGGAGAGATGAGAGCGTGCTTGAAGGCAGAGGGGACAGTGCCTGATGAGAGGGAGAGATTGAGAAGGTGGGAAAGATGGGAAAAAGCAGAAGAAGAGAGGTGGCAAAGGAGGCGGGAGGGGATTGGGTCAAGTGGGGAGGTGGTGAGGGGACAGGAACGAATGAGGGCCATGACTTCCTCTCCAGATGCATGGGAGAAAGATGACAGAGTTGGTGCGAGGGATGGGGAGGGTTCGTAAGGGTTGGGAGAAGGCTGGTTACTGATAGTCTGGTGTGATGTGATGTCCTGACGTATGGAGTCAATTTTTGATGTGAAGTAAGTGGCAAAGTCAAGAGCAGAGAGTGAGGAAGGGAGACGAGGTGGAGGTGGGCAGAGGAGTGAGTTGAGAGTGGCAAAGAGGCGCCGGGGGTTGGAAGACTGGGAGGAGATGAGGTTCTTGAAGTATGACTGTTTAGCAAGAGAAAGGGCAGCACTGAAGGATGAGAGCATAAGTTTGGAATGGAGGAAGTCTGCCTTAGAGCGTGATTTCCTCCAGTGTCGCTCAGCCGTACGTGAGCATTTTTGCAGATATCTGGTGCATTTGGTGTGCCAGGGTTGAGGTGTTAATTTGTGAGGGTGAATAGTGGTTGGTGGAGCAACAGAGTCAAGAGCAGAAGTAAGGGAAGCATTGTATGTGGAAGTGGCTTGTTCAGGGCATGAGAGAGAGAGAATAGGAGAGAGAAGTGAGTCAAACAGGGAGGAAAGGAATGTGGTGTCATTAGCTTCAATGTTACGCTTAGTGATGGTAGCCTTAGGAGGTAGAGATGGGGAAGTCGAGAGAGATAGGTTGAAGGAGAGCAGGTGGTGGTCAGAGAGGGGAAATGGGGAGTTGGAAAAATCAGAAATATCACAGCGGTGAGTGAAGACCAGATCCAGTGAGCTCCCATTCACATGGGAGGGTGAGGAGGTCCACTGGGAGAGACCAAGTGAAGAGGTGAGGTTAAGGAGTTTAGAGGCAGGGGATTGTGTGGGGATGTCAATAGGGATGTTGAAATCGCCTAGGATAATGGTGGGAATGTCAGAAGAGAGGAAGTGAGGAAGCCAGGAAGCAAAGTTGTCGATTAATTTGGAAGCAGTGCCAGGGGGGCGGTAAATGACAGCTACTCTAAGATGGACTGGTTGGAAGAGGCATATGGCGTGGACCTCAAATGTAGAGAATATAAGGGATGGTTCTGGTGGTATGAGTTGGTAGGAGTAACTAGAAGGTAAAAGGACCCCAACACCACCCCCATGGCGACCCTCAGGTCGGGGTGTGTGTGTGAATGTAAGGCCCCCAGCAGAGAGAGCAGCAGCAGAAGTAGTGTCAGAGGGCGTAATCCAAGTTTCAGTAATGGCTAGTAGGTGTAGGGAGTTGGAAATGAAAGGGTCATGAGTGGGGACCAGTTTGTTATAAACAGATCTGGCATTCCAGAGGGCACAGGATAGGGGGTATGAGTTTGTGGGAGAGATGTGAATTAGATTTTCAGGGTTGCTGTAGCGATGAGGTGGGATTAACTTTGAGGGCAGGGATGATGAGAGAGTAGTGATGGTACGGGTGCCTGAGCTAGGAGGGGAAACTGCAGGAGGTGGGCAGGGAGGGAGGTCAGTGTGATGTGGATGGGGGTGTGGGGAGGTGACAGGGAGGGGAGAGAGGGAGCAGGGCTGAATTGTGGGGTAGCAGGACCATGGGGCAGAGGTGAATGAAAGTGGGGTAACAGGAAAGGTGGGGGAAGGAAACAGAGGGATGGAGGGGAGACAGAGGAGGGGAGAGAGGAGGAGGTGGAGGAGACTAGGGGGGAAGGCTAAAGATACATTATTAGGTAGACACTGAGTGATGTGGGGAGTATAAGAAAACCTTGACATAGTGTTAAGTAGGTAAATAGGTTGAGGGAAAGTGGAAGTAGGAGAGGAGACTGTAAGGCAATCCGAGCAGAAGAATTGCAGAAATGCAGGTGAGAAAAGCAGTGTAGGCTCAAGGGGTGTAGATTTAGTATGAAATGAGTCAAAAGCGTAGATAAAGTGGGTGCAGAAAAGTATTTGGAGTGTAAGAAATGAAAGGATTGTGAGAGGTTTAAGAAGCAATTGTAATTATGTTAGATGTTTTAAGTGTTTGCAGGTAAAATTGCATTGGTGCAGCTGTGCTTAAAAAACAAAATTACAATAATACAGATACAGGCATTTGTAGGTGAAATGGATGGTTTATGAAATGTCCAAGTAAGGTAGTTCTGTGCTATGTAATCAGATGCAACAATCAGGAGGTGAGTGATCTGAGGAGTAAGTGACTCACATTTGTTATTAGTTCTTCAGTTTTCTTTGTTTTGTTAGATTGGTGTGCTTCTGTTTTCCTTCTTTTTCACTTCGATTGAACGCTGATTGAACACTGCTGTTATGTGTCAATTTTATCACGCTTTGATAAAAATGCACGCTTAGATCAATAAATGCACAGCCAAATGGCTTTGCACAGCTTACACCATTGGACTTAAGTAGAAGACTATTACAAGTGAAACCAATAATTGAAATCTGTAACCACACCCCACCCCCTCAAATGCCAGGCAATAAATTACCTTAAAAACAACAACCAGGCATTCCACAAAGATTAAACTGGGTCTATATCATTCAAAACTTTAAAAAAGTACTTCAAAATCACATACTATGCAATAATGTTTCAATTTGCATTACCCAGCAGAATTAGCTTTGCATATATAGATATAGTGCAGCAGAATATATTGGTGGTTGTAGTCAATTGTAATTACTCAGCAGAATTAGCTTTGCATATATAGATATAGTGCAGCAGAATATATTGGTGGTTGTAGTCAATTGTAATTACCCAGCAGAATTAGCTTTGCAAATATAGATATAGGGCAGCAGAATATATTGGTGGTTGTAGTCAGTTGTAATTACCCAGCAGAATTAGCTTTGCATATATATAGTGCAGCAGAATATATTGGTGGTTGTAGTCAATTGTAATTACCCAGCAGCAGCTCTACTGCACTCAACATCACCAGTGCTCACAATATATATATAATGCTATATACTATGCCATAGTGGTGCTTACTATATAACACCTCCTACTGCGTTCCCCCTGGCAATGAGCATGACACCCAGAGAGTGAAACCCCTGGCAATGAGCATGACACCCAGCACATGAAACTCTTGGCATTGAGCAGTTTTTGTAAAAGTAATTAGAAGCTTTACTGTAGGGCATAGTGTATCACAGATATTGTGGTGAGTGACATAATATGTTCCAAAGGGCATTAATGTGTGGGGCTTAACATGGTGGAAATTACTGTACTTTTTTCCCTGTGGTGGCCGAGGTCTGTTGGTGCAGGGTCAAGAACTGGGGTGTAAGGTAGTCTTTGCCTGCAAGGCTACGCCCATTTTATGGAGACCATACCCATTTTTGCGAGGTCACGCCCCCCCATCCCGTCCGGAGCGCTCACGCAAATATAGTTTTTTTTATTATAAGGGCACGGTCGTGCCCTTATATTAAGGCTGAATCGAACAAACTGAATTCTCCCATAGGGAACTTCTGAGATGGGGGCATGGTGTTTGAGGGGCTACACCTCAAAAGTGATTAAACGTACTGAGCTGAAATTTGGCAAGGGAGCATAGAATCGTCACCCGGTGCTGCATGCAACATTTCAGGGTAAAATAATAAAAAGTGAGGAATTGGGAGTAACCTAAAGTTCCAACTGTCAGTTTTTTTCTGCGACTTCCTGTATGGCTTTTTGACATGGTTTTCCCATAGAGTGAATCAGAAATTTTTTGGGAAGGCATAACTCAGGATAGAGGATGAATTAAGACTTGGGGTTTGTTTTATTAGATAGAGTATGTCCCAGTGTAGTGCCTTTTGGGGTTGTGGTTTTTCAGAAAGTTATAGTTTTTTTTTAATTAAGAGAAATATGCCCCATTATAGAGATAGGGCATTTCAATTTGTTGCGCCTGCGCAGTGGCCGCCAGCAGGGGGTGTACAGAGAGTAAGCTCTAGTAGCCTATACACTGGCCGTTGGGCACGAGGAGACAGAGCGGGAAGGAGTCACGTGGAGCTGCAGGAGGACAGCCAGCGGTTCCCGGCGTGTGAGGCTGTCACTGAGGTCCATGAAGCGGGAGGAGATCGCCGGTGCTGCACACCGCTGGGTGAGTATTGTCAGGCAGCCCCCACTGTGTACCCTGCTTCTTTTCCCCCTCCCCCCCCCCCGCGTGTCCGGCCACCCTCCCCTCCCGGCCGTGCCCTCCCTCCCGCTGTGTGCGCGGCCGCCAGCCGGACCGCCCCTGGTGGCTGCCTGCGTCTCCTCTGCCTGTGGTGCCGTGGGCTGCCCGCTGCTGTCGCTCCAGACGGGGTGCTGCTGGCAGTAGGAGGCGTCTCCCGTAGTACTGTATGTCTCCTGCTGTACCCCGCAGCTGTGTGTGTGTGTCCCTTCCCGCTGTGTGTGTGTCCCCCCCACCCGCTGTGTCCCCCCCACCCGCTGGTTTGCCCCCCCCCCCCGCTGCTGTGCCCCCCCCTCGCTGCTGTGTCCACACCCTGCTGTGTGTCCCCCCCCTGCTGTGTGTGTCCCCCCCCCCGCTGTGTGTGTCCCCCCCCCTGCTGTGTGTCCACCCCCCTTGCTGTGTGTCCCCCCCCTGCTGTGTGTGTCCCCCCACCTGCTGTGTGTGTCCCCCCCCTGCTGTGTGTGTCCCCCCCCTGCTGTGTGTGTCCCCCCCCTGCTGTGTGTGTTCCCCCCCCCTGCTGTGTGTGTTCCCCCCCCCTGCTGTGTGTGTCCCCCCCTGCTGTGTGTGTGTCCCCCCTGCTGTGTGTGTGTGTCCCCTGCTGTGTGTGTCCCCCCCCCCTGCTGTGTGTGTCCCCCACCCCTGCTGTGTGTCCCCCCCCTGCTGTGTCCCCCCCCCCCGTGTGTGTCCCCCCCCGCCGTGTGTGTCCCCCCCCGCCGTGTGTGTCCCCCCCGCCGTGTGTGTCCCCCCCCTCCCCCTGCTGTGTGTGTGTCCCCGCCCGCCCCCTGCTGTGTGTGTGTCCCCCCCCGCCCCCTGCTGTGTGTGTCCGCCCCCTGCTGTGTGTGTCCCCGCCCCCTGCTGTGTGTCCCCGCCCCCTGCTGTGTGTGTGTCCCCCCGCCCTCCCTGCTGTGTGTGTGTCCCCCCCGCACGCCCTCCCTGCTGTGTGTCCCCCGCCCGCCCTCCCTGCTGTGTGTCCCCCGCCCACCCTCCCTGCTGTGTGTCCCCCGCCCGCCCTCCCTGCTGTGTCCCCCCCCGCCCTCCCTGCTGTGTGTCCCCCCCCCCGCCCTCCCTGCTGTGTGTCCCCCCCCCCCGCCCTCCCTGCTGTGTGTCGTCCCCCCCGCCCTCCCTGCTGTGTGTCCGTCCCGCCCGCCCTCCCTGCTGTGTGTCCGCCCCCCCCGCCCTCCCTGCTGTGTGTCCGTCCCCCCCGCCCTCCCTGCTGTGTGTCCGTCCCCCCCTCCCTCCCTGCTGTGTGTCCGTCCCCCCCGCCCTCCCTGCTGTGTGTCCATCCCCACCCGCCCTCCCTGCTGTGTGTCCATCCCCCCCGCCTTCCCTGCTGTGTGTCCGTCCATCCCCCCCCCCGCCCTCCCTGCTGTGTGTCCGTCCATCCCCCCCCGCCCTCCCTGCTGTGTGTCCGTCCATCCCCCCCGCCCTCCCTGCTGTGTTTCCGTCCAACCCCCCCCGCCCTCCCTGCTGTGTTTCCGTCCAA
The DNA here is from genome assembly GCF_028390025.1 of Pseudophryne corroboree. Taxonomy (NCBI): domain Eukaryota; kingdom Metazoa; phylum Chordata; class Amphibia; order Anura; family Myobatrachidae; genus Pseudophryne; species Pseudophryne corroboree. The sequence goes on from NW_026970180.1 coordinate 409,726, forward strand.
CCCCCCCCGCCCTCCCTGCTGTGTGTCCGTCCAACCCCCCCCCGCCCTCCCTGCTGTGTGTCCGTCCATCCCCCCCGCCCTCCCTGCTGTGTGTCCATCCCCCCCGCCCTCCCTGCTGTGTGTCCGTCCCCCCGCCCTCCCTGCTGTGTGTCCGTCCCCCCCGCCCTCCCTGCTGTGTGTCCGTCCCCCCCGCCCTCCCTGCTGTGTGTCCGTCCCCCCCGCCCTCCCTGCTGTGTGTCCGTCCCCCCCCGCCCTCCCTGCTGTGTGTCCGTCCCCACCGCCCTCCCTGCTGTGTGTCCCCCACCGCCCTCCCTGCTGTGTGTCCGTCCATCCCCCCCGCCCTCCCTGCTGTGTGTCCGTCCATCCCCCCCCCCCGCCCTCCCTGCTGTGTGTCCGTCCATCCCCCCCCCGCCCTCCCTGCTGTGTGTCCGTCCATCCCCCCCCGCCCTCCCTGCTGTGTGTCCGTCCATCCCCCCCCGCCCTCCCTGCTGTGTGTCCGTCCAACCCCCCCCGCCCTCCCTGCTGTGTGTCCGTCCAACCCCCCCCGCCCTCCCTGCTGTGTGTCCGTCCAACCCCCCCCGCCCTCCCTGCTGTGTGTCCGTCCAACCCCCCCCCGCCCTTCCTGCTGTGTCTGTCCATCCCCCCCGCCCTCCCTGCTGTGTGTCCGTCCATCCCCCCCCGCCCTCCCTGCTGTGTGTCCGTCTATCCCCCCCGCCCTCCCTGCTGTGTGTCCGTCCATACCCCCCCGCCCTCCCTGCTGTGTGTCCGTCCATCCCCCCCCGCCCTCCCTGCTGTGTGTCCGTCCATCCCCCCGCCCTCCCTGCTGTGTGTCCGTCCATCCCCCCCCGCCCTCCCTGCTGTGTGTCCGTCCATCCCCCCACGCCCTCCCTGCTGTGTGTCCGTCCATCCCCCCCCGCCCTCCCTGCTGTGTGTCCGTTCAACCCCCCCCCGCCCTCCCTGCTGTGTGTCCGTCCAACCCCACCCACCCTCCCTGCTGTGTGTCCGTCCAACCCCCCCCGCCGTCCCTGCTGTGTGTCCATCCATCCCCCCCCGCCCTCCCCTGCTGTGCGTCCGTCCATCCCCCCCCGCCCCCCTCCCTGCTGTGTGTCCGTCCCCCCGCCCTCCTGCTGTGTGTCCGTCCCCCCCGCCCTCCCTGCTGTGTGTCCGTCCCCCCCGCCCTCCCCTGCTGTGTGTCCGTCCATACCCCCCCGCCCCTCCCTGCTGTGTGTCCGTCCATTCCCCCGCCCTCCGCCCCTCCCTGCTGTGTGTCCGTCCAACCCCCCCCCCGCCCTCCCTGCTGTGTGTCCGTCCAACCCCCCCCCCGCCCTCCCTGCTGTGTGTCCATCCCAACCCCCACCCCACCCTCCCTGCTGTGTGTCCGTCCAACCCTCCCGCCCTCCCTGCTGTGTGTCCGTCCCCCCCCCGCCCTCCCTGCTGTGTGTCCGTCCCCCCGCCCTCCCTGCTCTGTGTCCGTCCATCCCCCCCCCCCCCCGCCCTCCCTGCTGTGTGTCCGTCCAACCCCCCCCACCCTCCCTGCTGTGTGTCCGTCCAACCCCCCCCCGCCCTCCCTGCTGTGTGTCCATCCATCCCCCCCCGCCCTCCCTGCTGTGTGTCCGTCCCCCCCGCCCTCCCTGCTGTGTGTCCGTCCCCCCGCCCTCCTGCTGTGTGTCCGGGTCCATACCCCCCGCCCTCCCTGCTGTGTGTCCGTCCATCCCCCCGCCCTCCGCCCTCCCTGCTGTGTGTCCGTCCAACCCCCCCCCAGCCCTCCCTGCTGTGTGTCCGTCCAACCCCCCCCCGCCTCCCTGCTGTGTGTCCGTCCAACCCCCCCCCCCCGCCCTCCCTGCTGTGTGTCCGTCCAACCCCCCCGCCCTCCCTGCTGTGTGTCCGTCCGAACCCCCCCGCCCTCCCTGCTGTGTGTCCGTCCAACCCCCCCCCGCCCTCCCTGCTGTGTGTCTGTCCAACCCCCCCCGCCCTCCCTGCTGTGTGTCCGTCCATCCCCCCCGCCCCTCCCTGCTGTGTGTCCGTCCATCCCCCCCGCCCTCCCTGCTGTGTGTCCGTCCATCCCCCCCGCCCTCCCTGCTGTGTGTCCGTCCATCCCCCTGCCCTCCCGCCCTCCCTGCTGTGTGTCCGTCCAACCCCCCCCCCCGCCCTCCCTGCTGTGTGTCCGTCCAACCCCCCCGCCCTCCCTGCTGTGTGTCCGTCCAACCCCCCCCCGCCCTCCCTGCTGTGTGTCCGTCCAACCCCCCCCCCCCCGCCCTCCCTGCTGTGTGTCCGTCCAAACCCCCCCCGCCCTCCCTGCTGTGTGTCCGTCCAACCCCCCCCGCCCTCCCTGCTGTGTGTCCGTCAACCCCCCCCCGCCCTCCCTGCTGTGTGTCCGTCCAACCCCCCCGCCCTCCCTGCTGTGTGTCCGTCCAACCCCCCCCGCCCTCCCTGCTGTGTGTCCGTCCAACCCCCCCCCCGGCCCTCCCTGCTGTGTGTCCGTCCACCCCCCCGCCCTCCCTGCTGTGTGTCCGTCCAAACCCCCCCCCCCTCGCCCTCCCTGCTGTGTGTCCGTCCAAACCCCCCCCCCGCCCTCCCTGCTGTGTGTCAGTACAACCCCCCCGCCCTCCCTGCTGTGTGTCCGTCCAACCCCCCCCCCGCCCTCCCTGCTGTGTGTCCGTCCAACCCCCCCCCCGCCCTCCCTGCTGTGTGTCCGTCCAACCCCCCCGCCCTCCCCTGCTGTGTGTCCGTCCAACCCCCCCCGCCCCTCCCTGCTGTGTGTCCCGTCCCCCCCCGCCCTCCCTGCTGTGTGTCCGTCCCCCCCGCCCTCCCTGCTGTGTGTCCGTCCCCCCCGCCCTCCCCTGCTGTGTGTCCGTCCCCCCCGCCCTCCCGGCTGTGTGTCCATCCCCACCGCCCTCCCTGCTGTGTGTCCGTCCCCCCCCGCCCTCCCTGCTGTGTGTCCGTCCCCCCCGCCCTCCCTGCTCTGTGTCCGTCCCATCCCCCCCCCGCCCTCCCTGCTGTGTGTCCGTCCACCCCCCCCCCCCGCCCTCCCTGCGTGTGTCCGTCCATCCCCCCCGCCCTCCCTGCTGTGTGTCCGTCCATCCCCCCCGCCTCCCTGCTGTGTGTCCGTCCATCCCCCCCCGCCCTCCCTGCTGTGTGTCCGTCCATCCCCCCCCGCCCTCCCTGCTGTGTGTCCGTCCATCCCCCCCACCTCACTGCTCTGTGTCCATCCATCCCCCCCCCCGCCCTCCCCGCTGTGTGTCCGTCCATCCCCCCCAGCCCTCCCTGCTGTGTGTCCGTCCATCCCCCCCGCCCTCCCTGCTGTGTGTCCGTCCATCCCCCCGCCCTCCCTGCTGTGTGTCCGTCCCCCCCCGCCCTCCCTGCTGTGTGTCCGTCCATCCCCCCCGCCTTCCCTGCCTGTGTGTCCGTCCCCCCCGCCCTCCCTGCTGTGTGTTCGTCCCCCCCGCCCTCCCTGCTGTGTGTCCGTCCAT
>NW_026970181.1:300000-412311 GCF_028390025.1 Pseudophryne corroboree
TGGGGCCAGCACCTCGGATTCTTTTACTGGGACCGGGTCGTTGGCCTCCCTGACTGGGATCGGGCCATCGGCCTCCCTCTCTGAGTCGATAATAATCGAAAGTTCTCCCGGGACTATGACTTCCGGGACTTTTGCTGAAGCAATAACGTTCAGATCCTCCACTAATGCTATGCTTCTTAAGTTCTTTCCTGGGGAAGCGACTTCTAGACCCTTCTTTGGGGCTACGTCTCTCGAGACCCCACTTGGGGATATTACTTCAAAGATCCCTTCTGGGGTTTTGCTTCTCGAGTTCCCTTCAAGAACTATGGTTTTAGATACCCTTTCTGAGGTTGCGCTCCTCAAGTCCCTACCTGGGGTAACAGCTTCTGAGACCCCTTCTGGTATGGAAACCTGAGCTACAATATTTGATGTCCCTCTATAAACTTGGGCATCGGGTACCGCTCCAGCACTCTGGGCATCGGGTACCGCTCCAGCACTCTGGGCATCGGGTACCGCTCCAGCACTCTGGGCATCGGGTACCGCTCCAGCACTCTGGGCATCGGGTACCGCTCCAGCACTCTGGGCATCGGGTACCGCTCCAGCACTCTGGGCATCGGGTACCGCTCCAGGACCCTGGGCTACGGGCACCACTCCAGGACCCTGGGCTACGGGCACCACTCCAGGACCCTGGGCTACGGGCACCACTCCAGGACCCTGGGCTACGGGCACCACTCCAGGACCCTGGGCTACGGGCACCACTCCAGGACCCTGGGCTACGGGCACCACTCCAGGACCCTGGGCTACGGGCACCACTCCAGGGACTTGCAACTCCGCTTCCACAGGAACCTCAAGAGAGGAGAGAAACATTCTCTTTTGATTCCTGAATCTATAATGGGGCTCCCTTGCCCAAGGACCCCAATTATAGGACAGAGAGCTTTTTTGTGTGGGTTGTGTGACAAGTACCTCTGCCACAGTAGAGACAGGAGTAGGTCTTGTATCATGACTCAACTTGGCCAGAGGGCAAGACTCGTCACCACACTTTGGCTTGCGCAACTCACAGGTCTGCAGATAATGGCCTAAACCCCCACAATATAGGCATAAGTTTAAGTTTCTGCGACGCAGACGCTCCTCTTCTGAGAGCCTGGGCCGCAGAAAACTTTTAAACTTTTTCTCTTCAATTAAACCAGAGGATTCTCTTGTCACCATACTGTGAACAAGAGTCTCTTTAGAGATAGATGTACTCTCAACGACTTCTGGCAAAATAAGCAAGATTTTAGTCAGAAGGTTTTGCAGTTGCTTTAGGGATTGCTGCAAAACTTCTAGTCGCTCTGGTCTCAAAGCACTAAATACAGAGTTCAGGGCTGCGAGAGATGCCTGCAGGGCTTGCATAGTAGACATAGGAGGATTTAAAACTAAACAAGACAAGACAAGGCAAGACAAGGCAAGGCAAGACTAAATTTTGCTAAACAAAACAAGACTTTTTTTTTTTTTTAAAAACACCGGACTGGATTCTAAACACCGGACTGGATTCTAAACACTGGATTGGATTCTAAACACCGGACAGGATTGGATTCTAAACACCGGACTGGATTGGATTCTAAACACCGGACTGGGCCAAAAAAGAAAAAAAAAAGTTTTATTTCTTTTTTGTGGTATGGCTGATGATAATGTTATGATTCCCGTACTCCAGACCAGAGGAGATCGTATGGCTGAGGTCAGAGTACTGGGAAGATATGCTGGTTGTGGGAGCAGGAAAGCCTAGTAACCCCTGGCGCCCTAACTCCGTTGTCTCGCCCGTGTTATCAGAAATCCGCTGCGAGACTATGGTTGCTTGAGCCCATGGCAGCCGCGTTCGAAGGGCGGATTATGTCTGCCCAACCCCGATGCCCCCTCAGGTCTTAATGGGAGACAAAGGGAAATCCGAGACAGGGTGATAACAAGGGGCCCTCTGACTAAACAACCAGGCCAGGGGTTACAAGCTAACTAACTAAATCAAAAGGTATGTGCGGACTAGCCGCCAGGGAAAAGGACAACCAAAGATCCACTGATCCTTTACTCCTATCCAGCACCGCTGGATACCAGAGTGGATCAGGGAGAGCGGAATCCTCCGCAAAAGCTCCAGGACACAAATATACTAAATAATAAACAGTAAGCGGACAAGCCGCAACACACGGCTGCGCCGTGACTCACGAACACCACAGGATGTTAAAGGTGCTCAGTCAGACTCCAGGAAAAGATGACAAATCTCTGAGTACAGGACCACTGAGGACAGGAACAACCGGCTTAAGCAGGACTGGATACTTTCTGCAACTGACATAGGCAAACAGGAAGCTGCCGACACCGACTTTCAGAACTGGAGGACAGGCAGAATCCACTGGAACTCAGGGTAGGACACGGGATCAGACACAGGGACTGACACAGGAATCCACACAGGGACTGACACAGGAATCCACACAGGGACTGACAGGAACCAGCTCAAACTTAAAGCAGACTGCAAACCAAGGAATATCATCAGCATCTGCTAACTGCAGTGAGCCAGCATATATCAGAGAGGCCTAATTAATTATCTCTTGCAGCTGGCCTGCTGCACGACTAAGCTGACAAGATGCAATCAGCAGCCAGATGAGGCTGAACACATGGGAACAAGCTGCAATTGCACAGACTCACCAGCGGCAGCAGACAAGAGTAATCCAAAACAGAGCAATGGGAAATCCTGGCATGCAAGACAACTAAATAAACATAAAATAGGAATGAACCACTACCTGTGGTTCATAACAGTATCCCCTCCTTAAGGGTGAGCTCCGAGCACCCCATGACACCCACGGGGAACATAAACAAAAGTATAACATGAAATACAGAACAAAACTGCAAAACAGGAATGAGCCACAGCCGTGGCTCATAACAGACATCTTCAATCTGACTATCAGGAACTGGACTGCGGGTGCTCCTTCCAGCACTTGCAGGGGGCGTGCAAATGGTGGAAGGCGCATGCTCTTCACGTCCAGTGTTGGGAAGGTCAGGCATCGCAACCGACACAATTGGACTCTCCTTGTGGATTTGGGATTTCGAAGAATGCACAGTTCTTTGCTGTGCTGCTTTTGCCAGCTTGAGTCTTTTCATTTTTCTAGCGAGAGGCTGAGTGCTTCCATCCTCATGTGAAGCTGAACCACTAGCCATGAACATAGGCCAGGGCCTCAGCCGTTCCTTGCCACTCCGTGTCGTAAATGGCATATTGGCAAGTTTACGCTTCTTCTCCGACAATTTTATTTTAGGTTTTGGAGTCCTTTTTTTTCTGATATTTGGTGTTTTGGATTTGACATGCTCTGTACTATGACATTGGGCATCGGCCTTGGCAGACGACGTTGCTGGCATTTCATCGTCTCGGCCATGACTAGTGGCAGCAGCTTCAGCACGAGGTGGAAGTGGATCTTGATCTTTCCCTAATTTTGGAACCTCAACATTTTTGTTCTCCATATTTTAATAGGCACAACTAAAAGGCACCTCAGGTAAACAATGGAGATGGATACTAGTATACAATTATGGACTGCCTGCCGAGTGCAGACACAGAGGTAGCCACAGCCGTGAACTACCGTACTGTACTGTGTCTGCTGCTAATATAGACTGGTTGATAAAGAGATGTCTATGTAACTATGTATGTATAAAGAAGAAAGAAAAAAAAAACACGGTTAGGTGGTATACAATTATGGACGGACTGCCTGCCGAGTGCAGACACAGAGGTAGCCACAGCCGTGAACTACCGTACTGTACTGTGTCTGCTGCTAATAATATAGACTGGTTGATAAAGAGATGTCGTAGTAGTATGTATGTATAAAGAAGAAAGAAAAAAAAACCACGGTTAGGTGGTATACAATTATGGACGGACTGCCTGCCGAGTGCAGACACAGAGGTAGCCACAGCCGTGAACTACCGTACTGTACTGTGTCTGCTGCTAATATAGACTGGTTGATAAAGAGATGTCTATGTAACTATGTATGTATAAAGAAGAAAGAAAAAAAAACCACGGTTAGGTGGTATACAATTATGGACGGACTGCCTGCCGAGTGCAGACACAGAGGTAGCCACAGCCGTGAACTACCGTACTGTACTGTGTCTGCTGCTAATATAGACTGGTTGATAAAGAGATGTCTTAGTAACTATGTATGTATAAAGAAGAAAGAAAAAAAAACCACGGTTAGGTGGTATACAATTATGGACGGACTGCCTGCCGAGTGCAGACACAGAGGTAGCCACAGCCGTGAACTACCGTACTGTACTGTGTCTGCTGCTAATATAGACTGGTTGATAAAGAGATGTCTATGTAACTATGTATGTATAAAGAAGAAAGAAAAAAAAACCACGGTTAGGTGGTATACAATTATGGACGGACTGCCTGCCGAGTGCAGACACAGAGGTAGCCACAGCCGTGAACTACCGTACTGTACTGTGTCTGCTGCTAATATAGACTGGTTGATAAAGAGATGTCTATGTAACTATGTATGTATAAAGAAGAAAGAAAAAAAAAACACGGTTAGGTGGTATACAATTATGGACGGACTGCCTGCCGAGTGCAGACACAGAGGTAGCCACAGCCGTGAACTACCGTACTGTACTGTGTCTGCTGCTAATATAGACTGGTTGATAAAGAGATGTCTATGTAACTATGTATGTATAAAGAAGAAAGAAAAAAAAACCACGATCAGGTGGTATACAATTATGGACGGACTGCCTGCCGAGTGCAGACACAGAGGTAGCCACAGCCGTGAACTACCGTACTGTACTGTGTCTGCTGCTAATATAGACTGGTTGATAAAGAGATGTCGTAGTAGTATGTATGTATAAAGAAGAAAAAAAAACCACGGTTAGGTGGTATACAATTATGGACGGACTGCCTGCCGAGTGCAGACACAGAGGTAGCCACAGCCGTGAACTACCGTACTGTGTCTGCTGCGACTGGATGATAAATGATATAAAAAATATATATATATCACTACTGCAGCCGGACAGGTATATATTATATATTATATAATGACGGACCTGCTGGACACTGTCTGTCAGCAGAATGAGTTTTATTTTTATAGAATAAAAAAAACAACAACACACAAGTGAAGTCACACGACGAGTGTTTAACTTTTTCAGGCAATCACAATATAAGTATACTACTAACTATACTGGTGGTCAGTGTGGTCAGGTCACTGGTCAGTCACACTGGCAGTGGCACTCCTGCAGCAAAAGTGTGCACTGTTTAATTTTAATATAATATTATGTACTCCTGGCTCCTGCTATAACCTATAACTGGCACTGCAGTGCTCCCCAGTCTCCCCCACAATTATAAGCTGTGTGAGCTGAGCAGTCAGACAGATATATAATATATATAGATGATGCAGCACACTGGGCTGAGCCTGAGCAGTGCACACAGATATGGTATGTGACTGAGTCACTGTGTGTATCGCTTTTTTCAGGCAGAGAACGGATATATTAAATAAACTGCACTGTCTGGTGGTCACTCACTATATAATATTATGTACTCCTGGCTCCTGCTATAACCTATAACTGGCACTGCAGTGCTCCCCAGTCTCCCCCACAATTATAAGCTGTGTGAGCTGAGCAGTCAGACAGATATATAATATATATAGATGATGCAGCACACTGGGCTGAGCCTGAGCAGTGCACACAGATATGGTATGTGACTGAGTCACTGTGTGTATCGCTTTTTTCAGGCAGAGAACGGATATATTAAATAAACTGCACTGTCTGGTGGTCACTCACTAGTAAACTCTCTGCACTCTCTACACTTCTACAGTACTCCTCCTAGTCCTAAGCTCCAGTAAATCTCTCTCTCTTATAATCTAAATGGAGAGGACGCCAGCCACGTCCTCTCACTATCAATCTCAATGCACGTGTGAAAATGGCGGCGACGCGCGGCTCCTTATATAGAATCCGAGTCTCGCGATAGAATCCGAGCCTCGCGAGAATCCGACAGCATCATGATGACGTTCGGGCGCGCTCGGGTTAACCGAGCAAGGCGGGAAGATCCGAGTCTGCTCGGACCCGTGAAAAAAACCATGAAGTTCGGGCGGGTTCGGATTCAGAGAAACCGAACCCGCTCATCTCTAATTTCAGCGACAGGGTCTGCCACACGACTGACTGAAATGACTGGTTGGTTTGGGCCCCCACCAAAAAAGAATCAATCAATCTCTCCTTGCACAAACTGGCTCTACAGAGGCAAGATGTCCACCTCATCATCCTCCGATTCCTCACCCCTTTCACTGTGTACATCCCCCTCCTCACAGATTATTAATTCGTCCCCACTGGAATCCACCATCTCAGATCCCTGTGTACTTTCTGGAGGCAATTGCTGGTGAATGTCTCCACGGAGGAATTGATTATAATTAATTTTGATGATCATCATCTTCTCCACATTTTCTGGAAGTAACCTCGTACGCCGATTGCTGACAAGGTGAGCGGCCGCACTAAACACTCTTTCGGAGTACACACTGGAGGGAGGGCAACTTAGGTAGAATAAAGCCAGTTTGTGCAAGGGCCTCCAAATTGCCTCTTTTTCTCCACCATTCTTTCAAAGGTGACAGAATCATATGCAGTGACAGTAGACGACATGTCAGTAATCGTTGCCAGGTCCTTCAGTCTGGACCAGATGTCAGCACTCACTCCAGACTGCCCTGCATCACCGCCAGCGGGTGGGCTCGGAATTCTTAGCCTTTTCCTCGCACCCCCAGTTGCGGGAGAATGTGAAGGAGGAGCTGTTGACGGGTCACGTTCCGCTTGACTTGACAATTTTCTCACCAGCAGGTCTTTGAACCTCTGCAGACTTGTGTCTGCCGGAAAGAGAGATACAATGTAGGTTTTAAATCTAGGATCGAGCACGGCGGCCAAAATGTAGTGCTCTGATTTCAACAGATTGAATCCTGGTTAAGCAAATTAAGGGCTCCATCCACAAGTCCCACATGCCTAGTTGAATCGCTCTGTTTTAGCTCCTCCTTCAATGTCTCCAGCTTCTTCTGCAAAAGCCTGATGAGGGGAATGACCTGACTCAGGCTGGCAGTGTCTGAACTGACTTCACGTGTGGAAAGTTCAAAGGGTTGCAGAACCTTGCACAACGTTGAAATCATTCTCCACTGCGCTTGAGTCAGGTGCATTCCCCCTCCTTTGCCTATATCGTGGGCAGATGTATAGGCTTGAATGGCCTTTTGCTGCTCCTCCATCCTCTGAAGCATATAGAGGGTTGAATTCCACCTCGTTACCACCTCTTGCTTCAGATGATGGCAGGGCAGGTTCAGGAATGTTTGGTGGTGCTCCAGTCTTCGGCATGCGGTGGCTGAAGGCAGAAAGTGGCCCGCAATTCTTCGGGCCACCGACAACATCTCTTGCACGCCCCTGTCGTTTTTTAAATAATTCTGCACCACCAAGTTCAATGTATGTGCAAAACATGGGACGTGCTGGAATTTGCCCAGATGTAATGCACGCACAATATTGGTGGCGTTGTCCGATGTCACAAATCCCCAGGAGAGTTCAATTGGGGTAAGCCATTCTGCGATGATGTTCCTCAGTTTCCGTAAGAGGTTGTCAGCTGTGTGCCTCTTATGGAAAGCGGTGATACAAAGCGTAGCCTGCCTAGGAACGAGTTGGCAATTGCGAGATGCTGCTACTGGTGCCGCCGCTGCTGTTCTTGCTGCGGGAGGCAATACATCTACCCAGTGGGCTGTCACAGTCATATAGTCCTGAGTCTGCCCTGCTCCACTTAACCACAGACAAGTGGACATTGGGTACAACTGCATTTTTTAGGACACTGGTGACTCTTTTTCTGAGGTCTGTGTACATTTTCGGTATCGCCTGCCTAGAGAAATGGAACCTAGAGGGTATTTGGTACCGGGGACAAAGTACCTCAATCAAGTCTCTAGTTGCCTCTAAATTAACGATGGATACCGGAACCACGTTTCTCACCACCCAGACCTGAGTTATCCGCTTTGCAGCAGGATGACTGCTGTGATATTTCATCTTCCTCGCAAAGGACTGTTGGACAGTCAATTGCTTACTGGAAGAAGTACAAGTGGTCTTCCGACTTCCCCTCTGGGATGACGATCGACTCCCAGCAGCAACAAAATCAGCGCCAGCAGCAGTAGGCGTTACACTCAAGGATGCATCGGAGGAATCCCAGGCAGGAGAGGACTCGTCAGACTTGCCAGTGACATGGCCTGCAGGACTATTGGCTCTCCTGTCTAAGGAGGAAATTGACACTGAGGGAGTTGGTGGTGTGGTTTGCAGGAGCTTGGTTACAAGAGGAAGGGATTTAGTGGTTAGTGGACTGCTTCCGCTGTCATCCAAAGTTTTTGAACTTGTCACTGACTTATGATGAATGCGCTGCAGGTGACGTATAAGGGAGGATGTTCCAAGGTGGTTAACGTCCTTATCCCTACTTATTACAGCTTGACAAAGGCAACACACGGCTTGACACCTGTTGTCCGCATTTGTGTACAGGATGCATACCTTCATGTCCCCATTTATCCACCTCATCAGGCGTAACTCAGATTTGCGGTACAGGACTGTCATTGCCAATTTCAGACGTTGCTGTTTGGTCTCTCCATGGCCCTGAGAATTTTCACCAAGGTAATGGCGGAAATGATGGTGCTCCTGTGCAAGCAAGGTGTCACAATTATCCCGTACTTGGGCGATCTCATAAAAGCGAGATCAAGAGAGCAGTTGCTGAACAGCGTATCACTTTCACTGAAAGTGTTACAGCAACACGGCTGGATTTTCAATATCCCGAAGTCGCAGTTGATTCCTACTACTCGTCTGTCTTTCTTGGGCATTATTCTGGACACAGACCAGAAGAGGGTTTATCTCCTGATAGAAAAGGCCCAGGAACTCATGACTCTTGTCAGGAACCTATTGAAACCAAAACAGGTGTCAGTGCATCACTGCACTCGAGTCCTGTGAAAGATGGTGGCATCATACGAGGCCATTCCATTCGGCAGGTTCCATGCGAGGACTTTCCAATGGGACCTACTGGACAAGTGGTCCGGGTCACATTTACAGATGCATTGGTTGATCACCCTGTCCCCCAGGGTCAGGGTATCACTCTTGTGGTGGCTGCAGAGTGCTCACCTTCTCGAGGGACGCAGATTCAGCATTCAGGGCTGGATCCTGGTGACCACTAGAGATGAGCGCCTGAAATTTTTCGGGTTTTGTGTTTTGGTTTTGGGTTCGGTTCCGCGGCCGTGTTTTGGGTTCGACCGCGTTTTGGCAAAACCTCACCGAATTTTTTTTGTCGGATTCGGGTGTGTTTTGGATTCGGGTGTTTTTTTAAAAAAACACTAAAAAACAGCTTAAATCATAGAATTTGGGGGTCATTTTGATCCCATATTATTATTAACCTCAAAAACCATAATTTCCACTCATTTTCAGTCTATTCTGAATACCTCACACCTCACAATATTATTTTTAGTCCTAAAATTTGCACCAAGGTCGCTGGATGACTAAGCTAAGCGACACTAGTGGCCGACACAAACACCTGGCCCATCTAGGAGTGGACATATAGATTGGTAAATGCTCAATTAGCTTAGTGATATCATTCAGGTGCTCGAAAGGAAGGGGTATTTCTGAGCAAGAAAAAAAGCAATTGTTTCCCCAGCACACTGAATGGATAACAGTAACCAGATATAAATCCCACATGATAATAGAATTCAGAGATCTTCGTTACACATATTTGCGCAAATGTGTGGTTAAGCCCCAAAGCCGCATCAAGGCCTCTCTGTATATTTGGGGTCCCTAGCGCTATATCTAGGTGCAGGGTGTGGCACCCCAAAACACCAGAAAGAGCCAGAAAGCACAGCGTGACATACCAGTGTAAAAAACTATAGTGTTAATAAATTAGTATTTAGGAAGCCGAAGCTATAGAGGGGGTGATACAAACATGAAATGTAATTAAAATAGAGAAATAGTGTTAGAAAATTAATAAGTGAAAAGTGTTAATAGAATGTAAAGGTATGCCACACTAAAGCCATCCAGCTCAGCCAGTCCAGAGGCACCACACCTCACACCTCCATTACCCCAATCTGGGTCTAATATTAACCAGCAAGGAGTCACGTGATAATGGCTCCTTACTAAAATATGTCTAAGCTAAGAGCTACTTACCTTGGAGCAACCCCATAATGCTCCATGTGGCATGTCAGGGCCTGCACCTCCTCCTAGTGCAGAAACCTCTCTGCCTCTCACAACAGACATATAGATTGGTAAATGCTCAATTAGCTTAGTGATATCATTCAGGTGCTCGAAAGGAAGGGGTATTTCTGAGCAAGAAAAAAAGCAATTGTTTCCCCAGCACACTGAATGGATAACAGTAACCAGATATAAATCCCACATGATAATAGAATTCAGAGATCTTCGTTACACATATTTGCGCAAATGTGTGGTTAAGCCCCAAAGCCGCATCAAGGCCTCTCTGTATATTTGGGGTCCCTAGCGCTATATCTAGGTGCAGGGTGTGGCACCCCAAAACACCAGAAAGAGCCAGAAAGCACAGCGTGACATACCAGTGTAAAAAACTATAGTGTTAATAAATTAGTATTTAGGAAGCCGAAGCTATAGAGGGGGTGATACAAACATGAAATGTAATTAAAATAGAGAAATAGTGTTAGAAAATTAATAAGTGAAAAGTGTTAATAGAATGTAAAGGTATGCCACACTAAAGCCATCCAGCTCAGCCAGTCCAGAGGCACCACACCTCACACCTCCATTACCCCAATCTGGGTCTAATATTAACCAGCAAGGAGTCACGTGATAATGGCTCCTTACTAAAATATGTCTAAGCTAAGAGCTACTTACCTTGGAGCAACCCCATAATGCTCCATGTGGCATGTCAGGGCCTGCACCTCCTCCTAGTGCAGAAACCTCTCTGCCTCTCACAACAGACATATAGATTGGTAAATGCTCAATTAGCTTAGTGATATCATTCAGGTGCTCGAAAGGAAGGGGTATTTCTGAGCAAGAAAAAAAGCAATTGTTTCCCCAGCACACTGAATGGATAACAGTAACCAGATATAAATCCCACATGATAATAGAATTCAGAGATCTTCGTTACACATATTTGCGCAAATGTGTGGTTAAGCCCCAAAGCCGCATCAAGGCCTCTCTGTATATTTGGGGTCCCTAGCGCTATATCTAGGTGCAGGGTGTGGCACCCCAAAACACCAGAAAGAGCCAGAAAGCACAGCGTGACATACCAGTGTAAAAAACTATAGTGTTAATAAATTAGTATTTAGGAAGCCGAAGCTATAGAGGGGGTGATACAAACATGAAATGTAATTAAAATAGAGAAATAGTGTTAGAAAATTAATAAGTGAAAAGTGTTAATAGAATGTAAAGGTATGCCACACTAAAGCCATCCAGCTCAGCCAGTCCAGAGGCACCACACCTCACACCTCCATTACCCCAATCTGGGTCTAATATTAACCAGCAAGGAGTCACGTGATAATGGCTCCTTACTAAAATATGTCTAAGCTAAGAGCTACTTACCTTGGAGCAACCCCATAATGCTCCATGTGGCATGTCAGGGCCTGCACCTCCTCCTAGTGCAGAAACCTCTCTGCCTCTCACAACAGACATATAGATTGGTAAATGCTCAATTAGCTTAGTGATATCATTCAGGTGCTCGAAAGGAAGGGGTATTTCTGAGCAAGAAAAAAAGCAATTGTTTCCCCAGCACACTGAATGGATAACAGTAACCAGATATAAATCCCACATGATAATAGAATTCAGAGATCTTCGTTACACATATTTGCGCAAATGTGTGGTTAAGCCCCAAAGCCGCATCAAGGCCTCTCTGTATATTTGGGGTCCCTAGCGCTATATCTAGGTGCAGGGTGTGGCACCCCAAAACACCAGAAAGAGCCAGAAAGCACAGCATGACATACCAGTGTAAAAAACTATAGTGTGGCCGACACAAACACCGGGCCCATCTAGGAGTGGCACTGCAGTGTCACGCAGGATGTCCCTTTCAAAAAACCCTCCCCAATCAGCACATGACGCAAAGAAAAAAAGAGGCGCAATGAGGTAGCTGACTGTGTGAGTAAGATAAGCGACCCTAGTGGCCGACACAAACACCGGGCCCATTTAGGAGTGGCACTGCAGTGTCACGCAGGATGTCCCTTCCAAAAAACCCTCCCCAATCAGCACATGATGCAAAGAAAAAAAGAGGCGCAATGAGGTAGCTGACTGTGTGAGTAAGATTAGCGACCCTAGTGGCCGACACAAACACCGGGCCCATTTAGGAGTGGCACTGCAGTGTCACGCAGGATGTCCCTTCCAAAAAACCCTCCCCAATCAGCACATGACGCAAAGAAAAAAAGAGGCGCAATGAGGTAGCTGACCGTGTGAGTAAGATTAGCGACCCTAGTGGCCGACACAAACACCGGGCCCATTTAGGAGTGGCACTGCAGTGTCACGCAGGATGTCCCTTCCAAAAAACCCTCCCCAATCAGCACATGACGCAAAGAAAAAAAGAGGCGCAATGAGGTAGCTGACTGTGTGAGTAAGATTAGCGACCCTAGTGGCCGACACAAACACCGGGCCCATTTAGGAGTGGCACTGCAGTGTCACGCAGGATGTCCCTTCCAAAAAACCCTCCCCAAACAGCACATGATGCAAAGAAAAATAAAAGAAAAAAGAGGTGCAAGATGGAATTGTCCTTGGGCCCTCCCACCCACCCTTATGTTGTATAAACAAAACAGGACATGCACACTTTAACCAACCCATCATTTCAGTGACAGGGTCTGCCACACGACTGTGACTGATATGACGGGTTGGTTTGGACCCCCCCCCAAAAAAGAAGCAATTAATCTCTCCTTGCGCAAACTGGCTCTACAGAGGCAAGATGTCCACCTCATCATCACCCTCCGATATATCACCGTGTACATCCCCCTCCTCACAGATTATCAATTCGTCCCCACTGGAATCCACCATCTCAGCTCCCTGTGTACTTTGTGGAGGCAATTGCTGCTGGTCAATGTCTCCGCGGAGGAATTGATTATAATTCATTTTAATGAACATCATCTTCTCCACATTTTCTGGATGTAACCTCGTACGCCGATTGCTGACAAGGTGAGCGGCGGCACTAAACACTCTTTCGGAGTACACACTTGTGGGAGGGCAACTTAGGTAGAATAAAGCCAGTTTGTGCAATGGCCTCCAAATTGCCTCTTTTTCCTGCCAGTATAAGTATGGACTGTGTGACGTGCCTACTTGGATGCGGTCACTCATATAATCCTCCACCATTCTTTCAATGGTGAGAGAATCATATGCAGTGACAGTAGACGACATGTCCGTAATCGTTGTCAGGTCCTTCAGTCCGGACCAGATGTCAGCATCAGCAGTCGCTCCAGACTGCCCTGCATCACCGCCAGCGGGTGGGCTCGGAATTCTGAGCCTTTTCCTCGCACCCCCAGTTGCGGGAGAATGTGAAGGAGGAGATGTTGACAGGTCGCGTTCCGCTTGACTTGACAATTTTCTCACCAGCAGGTCTTTCAACCCCAGCAGACTTGTGTCTGCCGGAAAGAGAGATCCAAGGTAGGCTTTAAATCTAGGATCGAGCACGGTGGCCAAAATGTAGCGCTCTGATTTCAACAGATTGACCACCCGTGAATCCTTGTTAAGCGAATTAAGGGCTCCATCCACAAGTCCCACATGCCAAGCGGAATCGCTCCGTGTTAGCTCCTCCTTCAATGTCTCCAGCTTCTTCTGCAAAAGCCTGATGAGGGGAATGACCTGACTCAGGCTGGCAGTGTCTGAACTGACTTCACGTGTGGCAAGTTCAAAGGGCATCAGAACCTTGCACAACGTTGAAATCATTCTCCACTGCGCTTGAGACAGGTGCATTCCACCTCCTATTTCGTGCTCAATTGTATAGGCTTGAATGGCCTTTTGCTGCTCCTCCAACCTCTGAAGCATATAGAGGGTTGAATTCCACCTCGTTACCACTTCTTGCTTCAGATGATGGCAGGGCAGGTTCAGTAGTTTTTGGTGGTGCTCCAGTCTTCTGTACGTGGTGCCTGTACGCCGAAAGTGTCCCGCAATTTTTCTGGCCACCGACAGCATCTCTTGCACGCCCCTGTCGTTTTTTAAATAATTCTGCACCACCAAATTCAAGGTATGTGCAAAACATGGGACGTGCTGGAATTTGCCCATATTTAATGCACACACAATATTGCTGGCGTTGTCCGATGCCACAAATCCACAGGAGAGTCCAATTGGGGTAAGCCATTCCGCGATGATCTTCCTCAGTTGCCGTAAGAGGTTTTCAGCTGTGTGCGTATTCTGGAAACTGGTGATACAAAGCGTAGCCTGCCTAGGAAAGAGTTGGCGTTTGCGAGATGCTGCTACTGGTGCCGCCGCTGCTGTTCTTGCGGCGGGAGTCCATACATCTACCCAGTGGGCTGTCACAGTCATATAGTCCTGACCCTGCCCTGCTCCACTTGTCCACATGTCCGTGGTTAAGTGGACATTGGGTACAACTGCATTTTTTAGGACACTGGTGAGTCTTTTTCTGACGTCCGTGTACATTCTCGGTATCGCCTGCCTAGAGAAGTGGAACCTAGATGGTATTTGGTAACGGGGGCACACTGCCTCAATAAATTGTCTAGTTCCCTGTGAACTAACGGCGGATACCGGACGCACGTCTAACACCAACATAGTTGTCAAGGCCTCAGTTATCCGCTTTGCAGCAGGATGACTGCTGTGATATTTCATCTTCCTCGCAAAGGACTGTTGAACAGTCAATTGCTTACTGGAAGTAGTACAAGTGGGCTTACGACTTCCCCTCTGGGATGACCATCGACTCCCAGCAGCAACAACAGCAGCGCCAGCAGCAGTAGGCGTTACACGCAAGGATGCATCGGAGGAATCCCAGGCAGGAGAGGACTCGTCAGAATTGCCAGTGACATTGCCTACAGGACTATTGGCATTCCTGGGGAAGGAGGAAATTGACACTGACTTATTATGAATGCGCTGCAGGTGACGTATAAGGGAGGATGTTCCGAGGTGGTTAACGTCCTAACCCCTACTTATTACAGCTTGACAAAGGGAACACACGGCTTGACACCTGTTGTCCGCATTTCTGTTGAAATAGTTCCACACCGAAGAGCTGATTTTTTTGGTATTTTCACCAGGCATGTCAACGGCCATATTCCTCCCACGGACAACAGGTGTCTCCCCGGGTGCCTGACTTAAACCACCTCACCATCAGAATCCTCCTGGTCAATTTCCTCGCCAGCGCCAGCAACACCCATATCCTCCTCATCCTGGTGTACTTCAACACTGACATCTTCAATCTGACTATCAGGAACTGGACTGCGGGTGCTCCTTCCAGCACTTGCAGGGGGCGTGCAAATGGTGGAAGGCGCATGCTCTTCACGTCCAGTGTTGGGAAGGTCAGGCATCGCAACCGACACAATTGGACTCTACTTGTGGATTTGGGATTTCGAAGAACGCACAGTTCTTTGCGGTGCTACTGCTTTTGCCAGCTTGAGTCTTTTCATTTTTCTAGCGAGAGGCTGAGTGCCTCCATCCTCATGTGAAGCTGAACCACTAGCCATGAACATAGGCCAGGGCCTCAGCCGTTCCTTGCCACTCCGTGTGGTAAATGGCATATTGGCAAGTTTACGCTTCTCCTCCGACAATTTTATTTTAGGTTTTTGAGTCCTTTTTTTACTGATATTTGGTGTTTTGGATTTGACATGCTCTGTACTATGACATTGGGCATCGGCCTTGGCAGACGACGTTGCTGGCATTTCATCGTCTCGGCCATGACTAGTGGCAGCAGCTTCAGCACGAGGTGGAAGTGGATCTTGATCTTTCCCTAATTTTGGAACCTCAACATTTTTGTTCTCCATATTTTAATAGGCACAACTAAAAGGCACCTCAGGTAAACAATGGAGATGGATGGATACTAGTATACAATTATGGACGGACTGCCGAGTGCCGACACAGAGGTAGCTACAGCCGTGAACTACCGTACTGTGTCTGCTGCTAATATAGACTGGTTGATAAAGAGATGTCGTAGTATGTATGTATGAAGAAGAAAGAAAAAAAAACCACGGTTAGGTGGTATACAATTATGGACGGACTGCCGAGTGCCGACACAGAGGTAGCCACAGCCGTGAACTACCGTACTGTACTGTGTCTGCTGCTAATATAGACTGGTTGATAAAGAGATGTCGTAGTATGTATGTATGAAGAAGAAAGAAAAAAAAACCACGGGTAGGTGGTATACAATTATGGACGGACTGCCGAGTGCCGACACAGAGGTAGCCACAGCCGTGAACTACCGTACTGTACTGTGTCTGCTGCTAATATAGACTGGTTGATAAAGAGATGTCGTAGTATGTATGTATAAAGAAGAAAGAAAAAAAAACCACGGTTAGGTGGTATACAATTATGGACGGACTGCCGAGTGCCGACACAGAGGTAGCCACAGCCGTGAACTACCGTACTGTACTGTGTCTGCTGCTAATATAGACTGGTTGATAAAGAGATGTCGTAGTATGTATGTATGAAGAAGAAAGAAAAAAAAACCACGGGTAGGTGGTATACAATTATGGACGGACTGCCGAGTGCCGACACAGAGGTAGCCACAGCCGTGAACTACCGTACTGTACTGTGTCTGCTGCTAATATAGACTGGTTGATAAAGAGATGTCGTAGTAGTATGTATGTATAAAGAAGAAAAAAAAACCACGGTTAGGTGGTATACAATTATGGACGGACTGCCGAGTGCCGACACAGAGGTAGCCACAGCCGTGAACTACCGTACTGTACTGTTTCTGCTGCTAATATAGACTGGTTGATATAGAGATGTCGTAGTATGTATGTATAAAGAAGAAAGAAAAAACAAACCACGGTTAGGTGGTATACAATTATGGACGGACTGCCGAGTGCCGACACAGAGGTAGCCACAGCCGTGAACTACCGTACTGTACTGTGTCTGCTGCTAATATAGACTGGTTGATAAAGAGATGTAGTAGTATGTATGTATAAAGAAGAAAGAAAAAAAAACCACGGGTAGGTGGTATACAATTATGGATGGACTGCCGAGTGCCGACACAGAGGTAGCTACAGCCGTGAACTACCGTACTGTGTCTGCTGCGACTGGATGATAAATAATGATATAAAAAATATATATATATCACTACTGCAGCCGGACAGGTATATATATTATATAATGACGGACCTGCTGGACACTGTCTGTCAGCAGAATGAGTTTTATTTTTATAGAATAAAAAAAACAACAACACACAAGTGAAGTCACACGACGAGTGTTTAACTTTTTCAGGCAATCACAATATAGTATACTACTAACTATACTGGTGGTCAGTGTGGTCAGGTCACTGGTCAGTCACACTGGCAGTGGCACTCCTGCAGCAAAAGTGTGCACTGTTTAATTTTAATATAATATGTACTCCTGGCTCCTGCTATAACCTATAACTGGCACTGCAGTGCTCCCCAGTCTCCCCCACAATTATAAGCTGTGTGAGCTGAGCACAGTCAGATATATAATATATACATAGATGATGCAGCACACTGGGCTGAGCAGTGCACACAGATATGGTATGTGACTGTCTTGTACTCCTGGCTCCTGCTATAACCTATAACTGGCACTGCAGTGCTCCCCAGTCTCCCCCACAATCATAAGCTGTGTGAGCTGAGCACAGTCAGATATATAATATATACATAGATGATGCAGGCATGCAGCACACTGGGCTGAGCAGTGCACACAGATATGGTATGTGACTGAGTCACTGTGTGTACCGTTTTTTTCAGGCAGAGAACGGATATATTAAATAAAACAACTGCACTGCTGGTGGTCACTGTGGTCAGTCACTAAACTCTGCACTCTCTTCTACAGTATCAGCCTCAGGTCAATCTCTCTCTCTCTCTCCTAATCTAAATGGAGAGGACGCCAGCCACGTCCTCTCCCTATCAATCTCAATGCACGTGTGAAAATGGCGGCGACGCGCGGCTCCTTATATAGAATCCGAGTCTCGCGAGAATCCGACAGCGTCATGATGACGTTCGGGCGCGCTCGGGTTAACCGAGCAAGGCGGGAAGATCCGAGTCGCTCGGACCCGTGAAAAAAAACATGAAGTTCGTGCGGGTTCGGATTCAGAGAAACCGAACCCGCTCATCTCTAGTGACCACAGACGCAAGCCTCCAAGTTTGGGGAGCAGTCACACAGGGAAGAAATTTCCAAGGTCTTTGGTCAAGTCAAGAGACTTGTCTTCACATCAACATCCTGGAACTAAGGGCCATATACAATGCCCTACGTCAAGCGGAGACCTTACTTTGCGACCAACCGGTTCTGATCCAGTCAGACAACGTCACCGCAGTGGCTCATGTAAACCGCCAAGGCGGCACAAGAAGCAGAGTGGCGATGGCACAAGCCACCAGAATTCTTCGCTGGGTGGAGAATCACGCAAGCGCACTGTCAGCAGTGTTCATTCCGGGAGTGGACAACTGGGAAGCAGACATCCTCAGCAGACACGACCTACATCCGGGAGAGTGGGGACTTCATCAGGAAGTCTTTGCACAGATTACAAGTCGGTGGGAACTGCCACAGATAGACATGATGCCGTCCCGGCTCAACAAAAAGCTACAGAGGTATTGCGCAAGGTCAAGAGACCCTCAGGCAGTAGCTGTAGACGCCCTAGTGACACCGTGGGTGTTCCGGTCGGTCTATGTATTTCCTCCTCTTCCTCTCATACCCAAGGTGTTGAGGATAATAAGACAAAGAGGAGTGAGAACAATCCTCATTGTTCCAGATTGGCCACGGAGGACCTGGTATCCGGATCTGCAGGAAATGCTCACAGAAGATCTGTGGCCTCTCCCTCTAAGACAGGACCTGTTGCATCAGGGGCCCTGTCTGTTCCAAGACTTACCGCGGCTGCGTTTGATGGCATGGCGGTTGAATGCCGGATCCTAGCATTCCGGTTGAGGTCATCCCTACGCTGATAAATGCTAGGAAGGATGTAACGTTAAAACATTACACCGTATATGGCGAAATTATGTTTCTTGGTGTGAGGCCAGGAATGCTCCTACGGAAGAATTCCATCTGGGCCGTTTCCTTCACTTCCTACAAACTGGAGTGAATTTGGGACTAAAATTAGGCTCTATTAAGGTTCAGATTTCGGCCTTATCCATTTTCTTTCAAAAAGAATTGACTTCTCTTCCAGAAGTTCAGACTTTTGTAAAAGGAGTGCTGCATATTCAGCCTCCTTTTGTGCCTCCGGTGGCACCTTGGGACCTTAACGTGGTGTTAAGTTTTCTAAAATTACACTGGTTTGAACCACTTAAAACAGTGGAGTTAAAATATCTCACATGGAAGGTGGTGATGTTATTAGCCTTGGCTTCGGCTAGGCGAGTGTCGGAATTAGCGGCTTTGTCACATAAAAGCCCATATTTGGTATTCCATGTGGATAGAGCGGAATTGCAGACCCGTCCTCAATTCCTACCAAAAGTGGTCTCATCTTTTCATATGAACCAACCTATTGTGGTGCCTGTGGCTACGCGTGACTTGGAGGATTCCGAGTTACTTGATGTGGTTAGGGCTTTGAAAATTTACGTGGCCAGGACGGCTAGAGTCAGGAAAACTGAAGCGCTGTTTGTCCTGTATGCAACCAACAAGATTGGTGCCCCTGCTTCAAAGCAGGCTATTGCTCGCCGGATTTGTAACACGATTCAGCAAGCGCATTCTATGGCTGGATTGCAGTTACTGAAATCGGTCAAGGCCCATTCCACGAGGAAAGTGGGCTCTTCTTGGGCGGCTGCCCGAGGGGTCTCGGCACTACAGCTGTGTCAAGCTGCTACTTGGTCGGGTTCACACACCTTTGCAAAATACTATAAGTTTGATACCCTGGCTGAGGAGGAACTCATGTTTGCTCAATCGGTGCTGCAGGGTCATCCGCACTCTCCCGCCCGTTTTGGAGCATTGGTATAATCCCCATGGTCCTTACGGAGTCCCCAGCATCCTCTAGGACGTTAGAGAAAATAAGATTTTAAACCTACTGGTAAATCTTTTTCTCGTAGTCCGTAGAGGATGCTGGGCGCCCGTCCCAAGTGCGGACTACTTCTGCAATACTTGTATATAGTTATTGCTTCAATAAGGGTTATGTTATAGTTGCATCGGTCCTGCACTGATGCTATGTTGTTTTTTCATACTGATAACTGGGTAGTTTATCACAAGTTATACGGTGTGATTGGTGTGGCTGGTATGAATCTTGCCCTGGATTAACAAAATCCTTTCCTCATACTGTCCGTCTCCTCTGGGCACAGTTTCTCTAACTGTGGCATAGAGGGAGGAGCCAGTGCACACCCAGAACTAAAGTCTTTCTTAAAGTGCCCATGTCTCCTGTGGAGCCCGTCTATCCCCATGGTCCTTACGGAGTCCCCAGCATCCTCTACGGACTACGAGAAAAAGATTTACCGGTAGGTTTAAAATCTTATTTTCTACTTTATTCTTTTCTATCCTAGTTTATTACGACCAACTCTCATCCAAGGAGTTTGATATTCTACTACCTGCATGCAATTTAAATTGCTTAAATTGTTTATATGGTTGATTTGTCCTTCACAATCCATAATCTGCAACTTGGATGTACTTGTGTCATTGAAAATCTTATAATAAAAATGTATATACAGATACTCAACCTGTATATTGAAAAAAAAAAAGTTATAAGACATATGCATTCAATATTTGAAGAAACAAAATAAAATAAAGCTATCTATTGGGTTTCACTAACAAGCACATTGGAAGACTTGACTACTGTTAAAAGACATGCATTACATGGTATAGAGCCACAAACCACAATGTAGTAAAATAAAAACAAACTTACATGTGTATCAAACCTATGTGAGGCTTACATTGATAGTGCAAGATCAACACTCTATCAACTGTGCAAACTAGACTGCACATAAATGCCATAAATGTCACGCAGCCGTCACGGCCCGCCCCCATACGGTCCGGTCATGTCTGCGTTGTCCTGACTGTGCCCCCAAAATGGCGGCACAACGCCGCTGGCCCGACTCCTCCTGCCCAGTGACCGCCTCTGCCTGTCAATCAGGCAGAGGCGCTCACTGGGCAGAGATGCTGATCGCATCTCTGGCATGTGCCGGTGCACTGCGGCACCAGCACACACACACTTCAGACCTGATCTCCTGTTGTGTGAATATGCACAGCAGGGATCAGGTCTGAATTAGGCCCTATATACAGCTGTCAGTAAGGCAGGGATGTGCTGCTGCCAGTGAGGCAGGGATGTGCTGCTGGTAGTGAAGCAGTGATGTGCTGCTGTCAGCGAAGCAGTGCTGTGCTGCTGTCAGCGAGACAGGGATGTGCTGCTGTCAGCGAGGCAGGGATGTGCTGCTGTCAGCGAAGCAGGGATGTGCTGCTGTCAGCGAAGCAGGGATGTGCTGCTGTCAGTGAAGCAGGGATGTGCTGCTGTCAGCGAGGCAGGGATGTGCTGCTGTCAGCGAGGCAGGGATGTGCTGCTGTCAGCGAGGCAGGGATGTGCTGCTATAAGTGAGGTAGGGATGTGCTGCTGTCATTGAAGCAGGAATGTGCTGCTGCAGTGAGGCAGAGATATGCAGCCCACTATCTCCCTATCACCCCTGCCTGAGTCACACACTTTCCCTGTCACCCCTGCCTCAGTTACCCACTATCTCCCAGTCACCGCTGCCTCAGTCAACCACTATATCTGCGATCCCTGCCTCAGTCACCCACTATACCAGTCACCCCTGCTTTAGTCACCCACTGTCACCCTATCACCCCTGCTTCAGTCACCCACTATCCCTGTCAACCCTGCCTCAGTCACCCACTATCTCCCAGTCACCCCTGCCTCAGTCAGCCACTATCCCTGTCACCCCTGCCTCAGTCTCTTACTGTCCCTGTCACCCCTGCCACAGTCATCCACTATCTCCCTATCACCCCTGCCTTAGTCATTTATTATACCTGTCACCCACTTTCTTCCCATACTTACCCAACCCCTTCCTATCACCCCTCCCTCAGTAACCCACTATCTCCCTGTCACCCACTATCTCCCAGTCACCCCGGCCTCAGTCACCCACTATCTCCCACTCATACATGCTTCAGTCACCCACTATCTCCCAGTCATCCCTGCCTCAGTCACCTACTGACACCAGTGCAGACATTTCTGCTGCGGCCTCTCCACTCTCCAGCGTGAACGTCCTGACGACTGAGGAAATCCGCTTCCTAGTTGAGGACTCCGGGAATGAACACTGCCGATATTGCTGTCAGATGACTTTCTACCCAACGGAGGATTTTTGATACTTCCAGCTTTGCCATGCAGTTTCGAGTGCCGCCTTGATGATTTGTGTACACTACCGTGGTGGCGTTGTCAGATTGTACTTGAACAGGCCTGTTCTGTACTAGAGGCAGGGCCAGTGTCAATTAATTGAACACTGCCTGCAATTCCAGAATGTATATCAGGAGGAGAGATTCCTCCCTGGTGTTATGAGCCACGGCTGTGGCTCATTCCTGTTTTGCAGTTTTGTTCTGTATTTCATGTTATTCTTCTGTTTATGTTCCCCGTGGGTGTCATGGGGTGCTCGGAGCTCACCCTTAAGGAGGGGATACTGTTATGAACCACAGGTAGTGGTTCATTCCTATTTTATGTTTATTTAGTTGTCTTGCATGCCAGGATTTCCTGTTGCTCTGTTTTAGTATGCTCTTGTCTGCTGCCGCTGGTTAGTCTGTGTAATTGCAGCTTGTTCCATGTGTTCAGCCTCACCTGGCTGCTAATTGCATCTTGTCAGCTGGAATCATGCAATAGGCCAGCTGCTCTGGATTATTAATTAGGCCTCTCTGTTATATGCTGGCTGATTGCAGTTCACAGACGCTGGTGATATTCCTTGGTTTGCAGTCTGCTTTAAGTTTGAGCTGGTTCCTGTCAGTCCCTGTGTGGATTCCTGTGTCAGTCCCTGTGTGGATTCCTGTGTCAGTCCCTGTGTCTGATCCCGTGTCCTACCCTGAGTTCCAGTGGATTCTGCCTGTCCTCCAGTTCTGAAAGTCGGTGTCGGCAGCTTCCTGTTTGCCTATGTCAGTTGCAGAAAGTATCCAGTCCTGCTCAAGCCGGTTGTTCCTGTCCTCAGTGGTCCTGTACTCAGAGATTTGTCATCTTTTCCTGGAGTCTGACTGAGCACCTTTAACATCCTGTGGTGTTCGTGAGTCACGGCGCAGCCGTGTGTTGCGGCTTGTCCGCTTACTGTTTATTATTTAGTATATTTGTGTCCTGGAGCTTTTGCGGAGGATTCCGCTCTCCCTGATCCACTCTGGTATCCAGCGGTGCTGGATAGGAGTAAAGGATCAGTGGATCTTTGGTTGTCCTTTTCCCTGGCGGCTAGTCCGCACATACCTTTTGATTTAGTTAGTTAGCTTGTAACCCCTGGCCTGGTTGTTTAGTCAGAGGGCCCCTTGTTATCACCCTGTCTCGGATTTCCCTTTGTCTCCCATTAAGACCTGAGGGGGCATCGGGGTTGGGCAGACATAATCCGCCCTTCGAACGCGGCTGCCATGGGCTCAAGCAACCATAGTCTCGCAGGGGATTTCTGATAACACGGGCGAGACAACGGAGTTAGGGCGCCAGGGGTTACTAGGCTTTCCTGCTCCCACAACCAGCATATCTTCCCAGTACTCTGACCTCAGCCATACGATCTCCGCTGGTCTGGAGTACGGGAATCATAACATTATCATCAGCCATACCACAAAAAAGAAATAAAACTTTTTTTTTTTCTTTTTTGGCCCAGTCCAGTGTCTAGTCTAGAATCCAGTCCTGTCTAGAATTCAGTGTGCTGAATCCAATCCGGTGTTTAGAATCCAGTCTTGTCTAGAATTCAGTGTGCAGAATCCAATCCGGTGTCAAGAATCCAGTCCTGTCTAGAATTTGGTGTTTAGAATCCAGTCCGGTGTTTAGAATCCAGTCCGGTGTTTAGAATCCAGTCCGGTGTTTAGAATCCAATCCAGTCCGGTGTTTAGAATCCAATCCAGTCCGGTGTTTAGAATCCAATCCAGTCCGGTGTTTAGAATCCAATCCAGTCCGGTGTTTAGAATCCAATCCAGTCCGGTGTTTAGAATCCAATCCAGTGTTTAGAATCCAGTCCGGTGTTTAGAATCCAGTCCGGTGTTTAGAATCCAGTCCGGGGTTTAAAAAAAAAAAAAAAAGTCTTGTTTTGTTTAGCAAAATTTAGTCTTGCCTTGTCTTGCCTTGTCTTGCCTTGCCTTGTCTTGCCTTGCCTTGCCTTGTCTTGTCTTGTCTAGTTTTAAATCCTCCTATGTCTACTATGCAAGCCCTGCAGGCATCTCTCGCAGCCCTGAACTCTGTATTCAGTGCTTTGAGACCAGAGTGACTAGAAGTTTTGCAGCAATCCCTAAAGCAACTGCAAAACCTTCTGACTAAAATCTTGCTTATTTTGCCAGAAGTCGTTGAGAGTACATCTATCTCTAAAGAGACTCTTGTTCACAGTATGGTGACAAGAGAATCCTCTGGTTTAATTGAAGAGAAAAAGTTTAAAAGTTTTCTGCGGCCCAGGCTCTCAGAAGAGGAGCGTCTGCGTCGCAGAAACTTAAACTTATGCCTATATTGTGGGGGTTTAGGCCATTATCTGCAGACCTGTGAGTTGCGCAAGCCAAAGTGTGGTGACGAGTCTTGCCCTGTGGCCAAGTTGAGTCATGATACAAGACCTACTCCTGTCTCTACTGTGGCAGAGGTACTTGTCACACAACCCACACAAAAATTCAGGAATCAAAAGAGAATGTTTCTCTCCTCTCTTGAGGTTCCTGTGGAAGCGGAGTTGCAAGTCCCTGGAGTGGTGCCCGTAGCCCAGGGTCCTGGAGTGGTGCCCGTAGCCCAGGGTCCTGGAGTGGTGCCCGATGCCCAGGGTCCTGGAGCGGTACCCGATGCCCAGAGTGCTGGAGCGGTACCCGATGCCCAGAGTGCTGGAGCGGTACCCGATGCCCAGAGTGCTGGAGCGGTACCCGATGCCCAGAGTGCTGGAGCGGTACCCGATGCCCAGAGTGCTGGAGCGGTACCCGATGCCCAAGCTTATAGAGGGACATCAAATATTGTAGCTCAGGTTTCCATACCAGAAGGGGTCTCAGAAGCTGTTACCCCAGGTAGGGACTTGAGGAGCGCAACCTCAGAAAGGGTATCTAAAACCATAGTTCTTGAAGGGAACTCGAGAAGCAAAACCCCAGAAGGGATCTTTGAAGTAATATCCCCAAGTGGGGTCTCGAGAGACGCAGCCCCAAAGAAGGGTCTAGAAGTCGCTTCCCCAGGAAAGAACTTAAGAAGCATAGCATTAGTGGAGGATCTGAACGTTATTGCTTCAGCAAAAGTCCCGGAAGTCATAGTCCCGGGAGAACTTTCGATTATTATCGACTCAGAGAGGGAGGCCGATGGCCCGATCCCAGTCAGGGAGGCCAACGACCCGGTCCCAGTAAAAGAATCCGAGGTGCTGGCCCCAGCGGGGTTCCCGGAGGCCACTGCCCCAGCGGGGTTCCCGGAGGCCACTGCCCCAGCGGGGTTCCCGGAGGCCACTGCCCCAGCGGGGTTCCCGGAGGCTACTGCCCCGGGTGGGGTTCAGAAAGTCACTGCCCCGGGTGGGGTTCAGAAAGTCACTGCCCCGGGTGGGGTTCAGAAAGTCACTGCCCCGGGTGGGGTTCAGAAAGTCACTGCCCCGGGTGGGGTTCAGAAAGTCTCAGCCCCAGGTGGGGTTCAGAGAGTCTCAGCCCCGGGTGGGGTTCAGAGAGTCTCAGCCTCGAGTAAGGTCAATAGTGACCAGGTCCTAGCAAAGCACTCCAGTCAGTCAGATGAGAAGGAAACAGATCCTGACTCTGATATCTCAACATCCATAATCTTTGATGGGGACTTAGCCCAATTTCTGGCGCTTTACAAACACTATTACATTATTATGTTGTCTAGACCATTTCTGGGCATCACTCCACAGAACCTTGTGCTCTATCTTATTTATTCTTTTAGAGGAGAGCCTTTTGAGTGGGCGACCAGCCTAATGAAAGCTGAAGATCCCATTCTTCAGGATCCCCCAGCATTCAGTGATGCAATTATTAAAAGATATGGTTCCAAAGAAATTGGTTCAGGTTCCTCTAAGTTACCCGTCTTGTCTGCTGAGAGTCCACAAAATACTGTAAACTCGGCACAGGAGTCTCAGCCCGTTGTTGTGACTGCAGGATGTGCTTTTCTGACTACTTCTTCTAATAATAGTACTTTACCAGATAGTTCAGCTCCCAAGGGTAAGAGACCTGTCTCTGATTTGAACGCAGCCTTGCTGGGTGGTACCATCAGTTCAGACAATGTTTGGGGAATTACCTTGGTCAGACCTAAAGAGCTTTGTAAAAAGAAGAAGAAGAAAAAGAAATAATTTTTTGACTCTTGCCTTGATAAAAAAAAAAAAAAAGATTTTTTTTCCCTTGTCTTGTGTCCAGTGGCCACCATCAAGGGGAGGGCACTGTTACAAGCTGTGGTTGCAGCTTGTTTCTGTTTTCGTGTCTGTTAGACCAATGTGTCAGGTTTTTTTTTGTATCCCTTGTTCTGGATAGTCTGAATTTTGGGGTCTTTTGACCCCTCCTCAAGGGGGGGGTACTGTTATGAGCCACGGCTGTGGCTCATTCCTGTTTTGCAGTTTTGTTCTGTATTTCATGTTATTCTTCTGTTTATGTTCCCCGTGGGTGTCATGGGGTGCTCGGAGCTCACCCTTAAGGAGGGGATACTGTTATGAACCACAGGTAGTGGTTCATTCCTATTTTATGTTTATTTAGTTGTCTTGCATGCCAGGATTTCCTGTTGCTCTGTTTTAGTATGCTCTTGTCTGCTGCCGCTGGTTAGTCTGTGTAATTGCAGCTTGTTCCATGTGTTCAGCCTCACCTGGCTGCTAATTGCATCTTGTCAGCTGGAATCATGCAATAGGCCAGCTGCTCTGGATTATTAATTAGGCCTCTCTGTTATATGCTGGCTGATTGCAGTTCACAGACGCTGGTGATATTCCTTGGTTTGCAGTCTGCTTTAAGTTTGAGCTGGTTCCTGTCAGTCCCTGTGTGGATTCCTGTGTCAGTCCCTGTGTGGATTCCTGTGTCAGTCCCTGTGTCTGATCCCGTGTCCTACCCTGAGTTCCAGTGGATTCTGCCTGTCCTCCAGTTCTGAAAGTCGGTGTCGGCAGCTTCCTGTTTGCCTATGTCAGTTGCAGAAAGTATCCAGTCCTGCTCAAGCCGGTTGTTCCTGTCCTCAGTGGTCCTGTACTCAGAGATTTGTCATCTTTTCCTGGAGTCTGACTGAGCACCTTTAACATCCTGTGGTGTTCGTGAGTCACGGCGCAGCCGTGTGTTGCGGCTTGTCCGCTTACTGTTTATTATTTAGTATATTTGTGTCCTGGAGCTTTTGCGGAGGATTCCGCTCTCCCTGATCCACTCTGGTATCCAGCGGTGCTGGATAGGAGTAAAGGATCAGTGGATCTTTGGTTGTCCTTTTCCCTGGCGGCTAGTCCGCACATACCTTTTGATTTAGTTAGTTAGCTTGTAACCCCTGGCCTGGTTGTTTAGTCAGAGGGCCCCTTGTTATCACCCTGTCTCGGATTTCCCTTTGTCTCCCATTAAGACCTGAGGGGGCATCGGGGTTGGGCAGACATAATCCGCCCTTCGAACGCGGCTGCCATGGGCTCAAGCAACCATAGTCTCGCAGGGGATTTCTGATAACACGGGCGAGACAACGGAGTTAGGGCGCCAGGGGTTACTAGGCTTTCCTGCTCCCACAACCAGCATATCTTCCCAGTACTCTGACCTCAGCCATACGATCTCCGCTGGTCTGGAGTACGGGAATCATAACACCTGGTCCACCGACCCTGGAGAAAGTGTTGCTCCAACACCATGGCCCAGCCCAAAAGACTGGCATCCATTGTCAGGAGGACACAGTTGGAGATCCAGAAGGGATGGCCCCTGCTCAACTGTTGGTCCTGTAGCCACCAGCTCAGTGTCAGACGAACCTCCGGAGTCAAGGAGATCATTTGAGACATCATCCGATGAGGCAGGCCGTCCCACTTGGAGAGGATTAACCTCTGCAGAGGGCGGTAATGAAATTGAGCGTACTCTACCATATCGAAAGCCGACACCATGAGGTCTAGTACTTGCATCGCTGTGTGTATCAACACTCTTGGGCGAGAGAGGACGATACTGTCCTGAATTTTCAGGACTTTCTCTGGAGACAGAAACAATTGTTGGCTGTGTGTGTCCAGCAGTGCCCCTAGGTGCACAATGTTCC
The DNA here is from genome assembly GCF_028390025.1 of Pseudophryne corroboree. Lineage (NCBI taxonomy): Eukaryota > Metazoa > Chordata > Amphibia > Anura > Myobatrachidae > Pseudophryne > Pseudophryne corroboree. The sequence goes on from NW_026970181.1 coordinate 328,316, forward strand.
GAGCAGGGACCAGCGAGGACTTTTTTCAGTTGATGAGCCACCCGTGGACTTTTAGGAATTGGACCGCCAGTTCCATATAACTGTGGAGAACCTCTTGGGAGTTCACCAGGATCAGCAAGTCGTCCAGATTTGGCAGGATCCTGATTCTCTGATGGTGAAGGGTCGTCATCACGGCCATGACCTTGGTGAATATCCGAGGTGCCGTGGCCAAACCAGAAGGCAGGACTTGAAATCCAAAAACAAACCAGGCACAACACTGCTTAGCTTCCATCATCAGATGAGATTGGACCAGTGGCGTAACTACTGCCCCCGCAGTCCTCGCGGTGGCTTGGGGGCGAGGGGCTGCGGGGGCGCCACTGATTTACAGCAGACTGACATGCGGACGAGCGTCCGCATGTCAGTCTGCAGTCTCCTTCCCTCCGCCGCTTTTTGGAGGGACACGGAGGGCACACAGCGCGCCTCCCTGTGTCCCTCCTGCTGCATCATCTCCGGCGGCCGCGGGTCTAATAGGGGGAAGTGCCGTCCGTGAGCTCTAATTGGCTCACGAACCGGCACTTCCCCCTATTAGACCCGCGGCCGCCGGAGATGATGCAGCAGGAGGGACACAGGAGAGACGAGCTGTGCCCTCCGTGTCCCTCCAAAAAGCGACGGCGGGGGGGGGGTAAATATCTGGCACTGGGGGCATATATGGCACGGGGGGGAGGGAGGAATATCTGGCACTGGGGCATTTCTGGCACTGGGGGGAATATCTGGCACTGGGGGCATATCTGGCACTGGGGGGGATATCTGGCACTGGGGCATATATGGCACTGGGGGGGAATATCTGGCACTGGGGGCATATATGGCACTGGGGGGGGGGTATCTGGCACTGGGGGCATATATGGCACGGGGGGCATATATGGCACTGGGGGGAATATCTGGCACTGGGGGCATATATGGCACTGGGGGGGAATATCTGGCACTGGGGGCATATGTGTACCTGGCACATGGGGACGACGACTATATTTGGCACTGGGGCATGTAAGTACCTGGCACCGTGGGGGAATATCTGGCACTGGGGACATATGTGGCACTGGGAGCACAGCCCTAGCAACAAGGACTACCTCCTAGCAACGAGCATGACACCCAGTGCATGAAACATCTGGCAACGAGCATGACACCCAGTGCATGAAACACCTGGCAACGAGCATGACACCCAGTGCATGAAACCCCTGGCAACGAGCATGACACCCTGAGCATGAAAACCCCTGGCACCGTGCATGGAACCAAGAGCATGAAACCCCTGGCAACGAGCATGACACCCAGTGCATGAAACCCCTGACAACGAGCAGGTAATTGAAAAGTAATTAGAAGCCTTACTGTAGGACTTAATGTGTAATGGGCATTACGGTGTGTGGCATAATGTATCACGGACATTGCGGTGTGTGTCATAATGTGTCGCAGGCATTACGGTGTATGGTATACTATATCGCGGGCATTGTGATATGTGGTATAATGTCTCAGGGTCATTGCAGTGTGTGGCATAATGTATCACGGACACTGCGGTGTGTGTCATAATGTGTCAGGCATTACGGTGTGTGGTATACTATATCACGGGCATTGTGGTCAGTGGCGGTTCTTGCCACGGGCAAGCAGGACTTTTGCCCGGGGCGCCGCCTTCCGGAGGGCGCTGGCGCCATCCGGAGGGCGCCGCACCGTGGCAAGATCCGCCACTGCTGCCCGCTGTGTTCCCCGTCCGCCTCCGCTGCCCGCTGCCGTCCCCGTCCTCGGCGCCTCCTGTGAAGGGAACTAGACGCTATGCGTCTAGTTTCCCTTCGTGGAGAGTAACTGCTGAGCGGTGCGCGATGACGTCATCGCGCACCGCACAGCAAAGGTCCTCTCCACGAAGGGAACTAGACGCATAGCGTCTAGTTTCTCTTCGTGGAGAGGACCTTTTGCTGTGCGGTGCGCGATGACGTCATCGCGCACCGCTCAGCATTCAAGCGGCGCTTTCAATGTACAGGGGGCGTGACTCACCACGCCCCCTGTATTAGGCCACGCCCCTTTCCTGCCCGGGGCGCTCTGCGCCCTTGAACCGGCCCTGATTGTGGTATGTGGTATAATGTCTCATTGTCATTGCAGTGTGGCATAATACATAACGGGCATTGCGATGTGTGGCATAGGGTATAACGGGCAGGGCATTGCGGTATGTGTCACAGGCATTACGGTGTATGGTATACTATATCACGGGCATTGTGGTATAATGTCTCAAGGTCATTGCAGTGTGTGGCATAATGTGTCACAGGCATTGTATGTGCTATAATGTATCGGGCATTGCAGTGTGTGGCATAATGTATCACGGACATTGCGGTGTGTGTCATAATGTGTCACAGACATTGTATGTGCTATAATGTATCAGGGGCATTGCAGTGTGTAGCATAATGTATAACGGGCATTGCGATTCCTGTCATAATGTGTCACAGGCATTACGGTGTGTGGCATAATGTGTCACAGACATTACGGTGTGTGGCATAATGTGTCGGGGGCATTACAGTGTGTGCATATTGTGTCGTGCATTATTGTGTGCGGCATAATGTCTTAGGGCCATTGCAGTATGTGGCATAATGTATACTGGGCATTACTATAAGGAGGAAAAATGACAAATAATGTAAGGGGCATGAATCAGGATTATTTTTCTTTCCTGTGGTGGCCAACGTATGGGCGTGCAGGTTGCAAAACTGGGGTATAAGGTAGTCTTTTCCTGCAATACCACGCCCCTTTATGCGAAACCACGCCCACTCCAACAAAACCACGCCCCTTTTTTGACGCGCGCGCCTTAGGCGCGCGCATATTTATCCCTTTCTTGCTCCCAATTATGGAGCATGAAGGGGGGGGGGGGGGGCGCCGAAGAATTTTTTGGCTTGGGGGAGAAAAATTTCTAGTTACGCCACTGGATTGGACATATCCAGTGTGATGCGGCTGTAGATGATTTTTGCTGTTTCTAACTTCTACATCAATGAATAAGTTTCAAAATAGAATGCATCAAGAGAACGGTGTTGGTAGTATAAAACTACCTACAGCACCTGGTATTCCCAGGTGGTCTCACATCCAAGAACAAACCAGGCCTAAGATCAGGTGATATTGGGCATATACAGTGTGGTGTGGCTGTAGATGAGCTTAGTGGTTTCTGTTAGAGTTCTTCTACTTCTAACTACTCGTACATAAATGAATAAGCGGACGATTTATTAAACCTGGTGAAATGATAATTTGCATGGTGATAAAGTACCAGCCAATCAGCTCCTAATTGCCATGTCACAGGCTGGGTTTGAAAAATGACAGTTAGGAGCTGACTGGCTGGTACTTTATCACCTTGCACTTTATCAGTTCACCAGGCTTAATAGATCTGCCCCAATGTTTCAAAATGGAATGCATCAAGAGAACGGTGTTGGTATTGTAAAAATACACACAGCTCCTGGTATTTCCTGGTGGTCTCCCATCCAAGTACTAAAACCAGGACCAACACTGCTCAGCTTCCATGATCAGGAGAGATTGGGCAAATCCAGTGTGCTGTGGCTGTAGATGAGCTCGTGGTTTCTGTTAGAGCTCTTCTACTTCTAACTTCTGGTACATAAAAGAATATGTGTAAAAATTAAATGTACAGTACCAAGAAAAGGGTGTTGGTAGTTTAAAAACACCTAAAGAATCTGATAATACATGGATGGGAGACTGCTTGGTAGTAACAAAGTCCAATACTGCTTTGCTTCAAAGATCAAATGAGATTGGGCATATCCAGTGTGGTGTGGCTTTAGATAAGCTTTGTGGTTTCTGTTAGAGCTCTTCTACTTCTAACTACTGGTACATTAATGAATATGTATAAGGTTGTAGTTTATCCAATATCCCTTTACTACCTTACCTCCCCCTCCCCCTCCCCTCCCCTCCCCTCCTTATAGCTTCCTTTGTTCTCTCCTCCTCGTGTGTGCATTATTTGTTTTCTCATACGTCGTAGAGGATGCTGGGATCACATTAAGAACCATGGGGTATAGACGGGATCCGCAGGAGACATGGGCACTTTAAGACTTTCAAAGGGTGTGAACTGTCTCCTCCCTCTATGCCCCTCCTCCAGACTCCAGTTTTAGAATTGTGCCCAGTGAGACTGGATGCACTACAGGGGAGCTCTACTGAGTTTCTCTGAAAAGACTTATGTTAGTTTTTCTTATTTTCAGGGAGGCTGCTGGCAACAGTCTCCCTGCTTCGTGGAACTTAGGGGAGAGAAGTATGACCAACTTCTAGTGAGTTCAATGGCTCTGCTTCTGGCTGACAGGACACCATTAGCTCCTGAGGGTGCTGATCGCTGGGTACGCCTAGATGCCCACTCCCGTAGCCTGCCATCACCCCCTTACAGAGCCAGAAGTCAGAAGACAGGCGAGTAGCAGAAGAACAGAAGACTTCTTCTCCAGTGACGGCATTCTGAGGTACCACGCAGCGAGCGGAATGCTGTGCGCCATGCTTCCACACAAACACAGGCACTGCAGGGTGCAGGGCATGTGGGTGGGTGGGTGGGGGGGCACCGTGGGCAGCATAAATTCCTCACAAAAGGCTGGCAAAAGTGGACATTAGTGCCTGGGCACTGTCCTTACCCCGCCAGCGTAATTAATTATTTGTTTCTGAGCGGGACAGAAGCGTGCCATTACAGCGGCGGGGCTTCTTCCTCACCTCACCAGCACATCTATAGAGCGTTACAAGTCTATCACTATAGAGTTTATTATTTCCCAGACTGTGTACTTTTGGCGCTGGGTTGTGAGCTGAAAAATCCTCTCTGTCCCTCTGACAGATTTACTGTAGGTCTATCCCCCATAAGCCGATGTGTCTGTGGGTACTTGGTACATGTGTGTCAACATGTCGGTGGCTGAATGTTTTTCCCAAGAGGAAACTATATTAGGAATGCAGACATATGATGGTGGCCCTGTTGGCACCACCAATAACTGACTGGGTGAAAGTTTCAATAATATCAGAGTGAGGTTGGATAAATCTGTGTCCCAGACACAGACGTAGAGAATAGATGTGATGTTCATGGCTATGCTTCTTTTCCCTCAGGCCCGCAAAAATGTTACTACACACTGATACTGACTCGGATACTGATTCCTATGTCGACCATAATATTTCCTGATTAGATCCAATATTGGCAAGGAGCATTCAGTACATGATTGTGGATATTAAGGACATATTAACATCACTGAGGACCCTGCTGTTCCTGACAAAGGGGTCTATATGTATGTATATATAGATATATAATGAAAGCTGATGTAACGTTCCTCCATCTCTGTTTGAGAAAGTCTGATCCAGCTCGACAAGATGGTTTCAAATCCCCAAAAGGTTTCCGATTGTTTATTCATTTCCTGCTGCGGACAGAATAAAGTGGGAGTCACCCCCTGTTCTGCACGGGGCCCTGTCACAAATCCAGCGGATCATATGCAGGAAGCTACATTATTTCTAGTTATGTAACCACGGGTACATTACTTAGACCTGCCATTACATGCGCATGGGTGAGTAGTAGTATTCAAGAATTGGTCGAATACCTTGTCTTCCGATATAGATATCTTGGAGAGATGGGATACTCCTTACGTTGGATCATATCAAGGACACTGCAGCATACTTACGACTGCAAGGGATATAGGACTCTTGAGTTCACGGGCCAATTTCATGGCAGTCTCGGATAGGAGGGCATTGTGGATTCACCAAGGGAATGCTGATGCTGACTCCAAGAAGAAAGGGAGTCTCTTCCCTATGAAGGTGAAGCCTTGTTTGGCAACGGCCTAGTTAATTTGATCTCGGCAGCTCCCGCAGGTAAGTCAACCTTCTTGCCCTATGTTCCCTCTCAACGGATGAAGACGCATCATTGTCTAACGCAGTCATTTTGTCCCAATAGATATGCAAGAAGTTAAGATTCCCCTTTCTTTGCAGGTAGAGGAAGGAGAAGAGGGAAGAGGTCTGTAGCCTCTTCAAGATCGCAGGAGCAGAGATCGTCCTCTGCTTCTGCCAAATCCACTGCATGACGCTGGGGCTCTCTTGCAGGAGCCCACACCAGTGGGGGCACGTCTAAAACACTTCAGTCAGTTCTGGATTAATTTGGACCTGGACTCGTGGGTTTTACAAATAGTGTCACAAGGGTACAAACTGGGGTTTCAAGACGTTCCCCCTCACCGATTGTTCAAATCGGCCTTAGTCAGCAGGGAGAAGGTTTTTATTCAAGCCTCTTCGTGCTCCCGAAGCCGGACGGCTCAGTCAGACCAATCTTAAATCTGAAATCCCTCAATTTCTACCTAAAGAAATTCAATTTCAAGATGGAATCTCTCAGGGTAGGGATCTCCAGTCCGGAGGAAGGAGATTTCATGGTTTTGGTAGACATAAGGATGCCTAATTACATGTTCCCGTTTAGCCACTGCATCAAGCTACCTGAGGTTTGCAATTCAGGATTGTCATTACCAATTTCAGACGTTGCCGTTTGGTCTGTCCACGGCTCCGAGGATTTTCACCAGGGTGATGGTGGAAATGATGGTTCTCCTTCGCAAGCAAGGAGTCACAATTATGCCGTACTTGGATGATCTCCTGATAAAGGCGAGATCCAGGGACCAGTTGGTGCAAAACATCTACTCTCCCTGACAGTTCTTCAACAACATGGTTGGCTCCTAAACTTGCCAAAATCGCAGTTGGTCCCAATGACGCGGTTGTTGTTTCTGGGAGTCATACTGGACACAGAAGAGGCTTTCTTCCAGTGGAAAGGCTATGGAGTTCCAGAGTCTGGTCAAACAAATTCTGAAACCAGCAAGAGTGTTAATCCATCAATGCATTCTGTTGCTGGGGAAGATGGTTGCGGCCTACGAGGCCATTCAGTTTGGCAGGTTCCATGCCAGAGTGTTCCAGTGGGACCTGTTGGACAAGTGGTCCGGATCCCACCTACACATGCACCGGAGGATAATCCTGTCTTCCAAGACCAGAATCTTACTCCATTGGTGGCTGCACAGTTCTCACCTCCTAGAGGGGCGATGGTTCGGGATCCAGGACTGGATCCTAGGGACCATGGATGCAACCCTCCGAGGCTGGGGAGCAGTCACACAGGGGGAAAACATCCAAGGAAGATGGTCAAGTCAGGAAAGTTTTCTCCACATAAATGTTCTGGAGTTAAGGGCCATTTAATAACTGCAGACACAGTACGCACTGGGACGGGTGCCCAGCATCCTCTACGGACTAAGAGAAAAGGATTTACCGGTAGGTATTAAAATCCTATTTTCTCTAACGTCCTAGAGGATGCTGGGGACTCCGTAAGGACCATGGGGATAGATAGGCTCCGCAGGAGACATGGGTACTTTAAGAAAGACTTTAGCTCTGGGTGTGCACTGGCTCCTCCCTCTATGCCCCTCCTCCAGACCTCAGTTTGATACTGTGCCCAGTGGAGACTGGGTGCTTTTCAGGAGCTCTCCTGAGCTTTCTGACAGAAAGTATTTTGTTAGGTTTTTAATTTTCAGGGAGCACTGCTGGCAACAGACTCCCTCATCGAGGGACTGAGGGGAGAGAAGCAGCCCTACTCTCTGAGTTGCAAGGTCCTGCTTCTTAGGCTACTGGACACCATTAGCTCCAGAGGGATTGGTACGCAGGATCTCACCCTCGCCGTCCGTCCCAGAGCCGCGCCTCCGTCCCCCTTGCAGAGCCGGAAGATAGAAGCCGGGTGAGTATGAGAAGAAAATAAGACTTCAGAGGCGGCAGAAGACTTCATGATCTTCACTGAAGTAACGCACAGCACTGCAGCTGTGCGCCATTGCTCCCATACACCTCACACACTCCGGTCACTGTAAGGGTGCAGGGCGCAGGGGGGGGGGGGGGGCACCCTGGGCAGCAATATAAACCTCTTTTTGGCAAAAATATAACACATATACAGCGGGGCACTGTATATATGTATGAGCCCCCGCCAATTTTACAGTTTAAGCGGGACAGAAGCCTGCCGCCGAGGGTGCGGGGCTTCTCCCTCAGCACTCACCAGCGCTATTTTTTCTTCACAGCACCGCTGAGAGGAAGCTCCCCGGACTCTCCCCTGCTTATACCACGGTAGACAAGAGAGTTGAAAAGAGGGGGGGGGGCACATAATTTGGCGCAAATTACATGCTGCAGTACTACTGGGCAAACATTAAGTTACTGTGTATTCCTGGGTTATATAGCGCTGGGGTGTGTGCTGGCATACTCTCTCTCTGTCTCTCCAAAGGGCCTTGTGGGGAAACTGTCTTCAGAAAAAGCATTCCCTGTGTGTGTGGTGTGTCGGTACACGTGTGTCGACATGTCTGAGGAAGAAGGCTATATTAGAGAGGAGCAGGAGCAAATGAATGTGGTGTCTCCGCCGACAGCTGATTGGATGGATATGTGGAATGTTTTAAATGCTAGTGTAAACTCATTGCACAAAAGATTAGACAAGGCTGAAGCTTTGGGACAGTCAGGGTCTCAACCCATGCCTGATCCTATGTTGCAGGGACTGTCAGGGTCTCATAAGCGCCCACTATCCCAGATTGTTGACACAGATACAGACACGGATTCTGACTCCAGTGTCGATTACGATGATGCAAAGTTACAGCCAAAATTGGCAAAATCCATTCGATATATGATTATGGCAATAAAAGATGTTTTGCACATCAGAGAGGAACCCCCTGTCCCTGACAAGAGGGTACATATGTACAAGGTGAAAAAGCCTGAGGTAACCTTTGAGGGGGTCACACGAGCTGAACGAGTTATGTGAAAAAGCTTGGGAATCTCCAGATAAAAGACTGCAGATTTCCAAAAGGATTCTTATGGCGTATCCTTTCCCATCAATGGATAGGTTACGATGGGAATCCTCCCCTAGGGTGGACAAAGCATTAACACGCTTATCCAAGAAGGTAGCCCTCCCGTCCCAGTATACGGCTACCCTCAAAGAGTCTGCTGACCGCAAACAGGAGATTACCCTGAAGTCCATTTATACACATTCAGGTACCTTACTCAGACCGGCAATTGCGTCGGCCTGGGTGTGTAGTGCTGTAGCGGCATGGACGGATACCTTATCTGAGGGGATGGATACCCTAGATAAGGATACTATTTTATTGACCCTGGGGCACATAAGAGATGCTGTCCTATATATGTGTGTATGCAAACTACAGGTGGTGCTGCAGGGCTCACACCCTTTTACTTGTCTTGTAGAGCAACTCTGGAGCTGTTTCTGGGTCCAGCTGCTGCAAGAAATCAGCTTGAATGCTTCAGGGGCTGGGGCATGGCCAACATGAGCCCACACTGATGGGGGGTGGGGGTGTATAAAGCGATTTAGGGGTCATCCAAGCTCAACCCCACAAAGGCCGCCATGCCCTGCGTGACCCTTTTCTCTTTTCATATGCAGACGAGGGTTGCAGCCAACTATGCCCACTGCTTGGATGACATCACTATATGCAAATCCATCTGCTGCAGGCCTTCCCCCAGGAATGCTTGCAGTAGTTGTTGCATTTGGTTTGTTGTTTGGGGGTGCTTCAGTATTAGGCAGCCTTCTGCCCTCCCACATTCGTCTGAAAATGTGTTCTCCCTGCAGTTGTTGTTCCCAGATGAGAGTTCCCTTGTGCTTCCTCAGTTGAATCTCCTTAACTTGACAGGGGTGTGCCCGAGCAGCCGCCCTCCACAGCCCTATCCCAACACATACTTATCTTGCATATGAGATCTCTTGATCATGAAGATAGTTCTCACAGGGTGAGGTTCATCCATTACATTTTAAAGTAGGAAGGTACAAATTACATATTCAAATTACATATATGTGCTGGATTCAAATGTTTTCCCCCCTTCCTTTCTCAATTGTGCCCATCAGCAGCTATTCTAATGTTGCTGCCAATGGGTGTGACGCATTCATTTCTTCTGTGGGGTACACTGGACTCCACAAGGATTCACATTGTATATGTACACCAGAGTGGGATCTTGATCTGAGGCACCAACAGGCTCAAAGCTTTTGACTGTTCCCAAGATGCTCAGCGCCCCCTCCTCTATAACCTCGCTTCCATGAACAGGGAGCTCAGTTTGTAGTTGGTGCCTTCAGTAGCAGGCCACTTAACAGGGGGCTGCCTCAGGCAGCCTATTCTTAGCTATTAATTTTGGCAAGAAAAGAAGAACTTTTTTTATAAGAATCTACAAGGGCTGCAGCAGGCTAGGTCTAATAGACCTCTTTACTGCAGCTCCATCACTCCCAGTGGCGCAGTATACTCCCGTGCCCCGGTTGCTGGGTCACTGCAGCGGAGGCTCCGGTTTCTTCCTAAGGTCAGTCACACACACACCGCCCTCCGGGATCACGAGGCCGCTGATGGGGGCGGGCCGTGTGCGCACTGGCGTGGACACTGATTACTGGGCAGCCGCTCCACTAGCCACCAGGGACAGTTAAGGAGCACAGCTCTGGGGTTTTTTCTCCTATATTAACCCCATTTTGTACTACCCGCAGTGCATTGTGATAGGTAATGGGGCCTGATTCAGGTTGGATCGCAATCCAACTGCAAAAACTGCTAAGAGCATACGCATCCGCCTGCATTTTCTGCGGCACCCCGCAGATAATGCGATCACCGCTGCCTGTCAATCGGTGAAGGGGGGGGGGAGGGGGGTCAACAACACTCCATTTCCAAGTCGGAGATGGAGCGGTGCGGGGGCACGGTTTCAAAATGGGGTCAGCAACGGAGACACAGGAGGCGTGGTCAGAGCAGCTGCATGACATCACATGGGCCGGACTCTGCCAGTGGAGCCCCAGCATCATGAGGTAGATTTTGTAGAGGCCGGGGAGGACTTCTGTTCCTGGGAACTAGCTGTGTTGTGCAGCTTTATTCCTCTGCACCTACCTCTGGCAAGAAAGGACGCACCTCGCACTTTCTTGTTTCTTTGTGACCGAAAGGACTGCATTTGATAATGCGGAGCTTTCTTATGCTGTGAGGGAACATAAGGTAAAAAATTTGATTTTCCAACTGTAGCTGTGCGTGTTAATGCTTTGTCCATCCTACGGGAGGATTTCCATCGTAACCTATCCGTTGATGGAAAAGGATACGCCATAAGAATCCTTTTGGAAATCTGCAGTCTTTTATCTGGAGATTCCCAAGCTTTTTCACATAACTCGTTCAGCTCGTGTGACCCCCTCAAAGGTTACCTCAGGCTTCTTTCCCTTGTACATATGTACCCTCTTGTCAGGGACAGGGGGTTCCTCTGTGATGTGCAAAACATCTTTTATTGCCATAATCATATATCGAATGGATTTTGCCAATTTTGGCTGTAACTTTGCATCATCGTAATCGACACTGGAGTCAGAATCCGTGTCGGTATCTGTGTCAACAATCTGGGATAGTGGGCGCTTATGAGACCCTGACAGTCCCTGCAACATAGGATCAGGCATGGGTTGAGTCCCTGACTGTCCCAAAGCTTCAGCCTTGTCTAATCTTTTGTACAATGAGTTTACACTAGCATTTAAAACATTCCACATATCCATCCAATCAGGTGTCAGCGGAGACACCACATTCATTTGCTCCCGCTCCTCTCTAATATAGCCTTCTTCCTCAGACATGTCGACACACGTGTACCGACACACCACACACACAGGGAATACTTTTTCTGAAGACAGTTTCCCCACAAGGCCCTTTGGAGAGACAGAGAGAGAGTATGCCAGCGCACTCCCCTGCGCTATATAACCCAGGAATAACACAGTAACTTAATGTTTGTCCAGTAGCGCTGCTGTATGTAATTTGGGCCGAATTATGTGCCCCCCCTCTCTTTTCAACCCTCTTCTCTACCGTGGTATAAGCAGGGGAGAGTCCGGGGAGCTTCCTCTCAGCGGTGCTGTGGAGAAAAAATGGCGCTGGTGAGTGCTGAGGGAGAAGCCCCGCCCCCTCGGCGGCGGGCTTCTGTCCCGCTTAAACTGTAAAATTGGTGGGGGCTCATACATATATACAGTGCCCAGCTGTATATATGTTATATTTTTGCCAAAAAGAGGTTTATATTGCTGCCCAGGGCGCCCCCCCTGCGCCCTGCACCCTTACAGTGACCGGAGTATGTGAGGTGTATGGGAGCAATGGCGCACAGCTGCAGTGCTGTGCGCTACCTCAGTGAAGATCATGAACTCTGTGGAGCCCGTCTATCCCCATGGTCCTTACGGAGTCCCCAGCATCCTCTAGGACGTTAGAGAAACTAGGATTTTAATACCTACCGGTAAATCCTTTTCTCTTAGTCTGTTGAGGATGCTGGGCACCCGTCCCAGTGTGTACTGTGTCTGCAGTTATTAAATGGCCCTTAACTCCAGAACATTTATGTGGAGACAACTTTCCTGACTTGACCATCTTCCTTGGACGTTTTCCCCAGCCTCGGAGGGTTGCATCTGTGGTCCCTAGGATCCAGTCCTGGATTCCGAACCATCGCCCCTCTAGGAGGTGAGAACTGTGCAGCCACCAATGGAGTGAGATTCTGGTCTTGGAAGACAGGATTATCCTCCGGTGCATGTGTAGGTGGGATCCGGACCAATTGTCCAACAGGTCCCACTGGAACACTCTGGCATGGAACCTGCCAAACTGAATGGCCTCGTAGGCCACAACCATCTTCCCCAGCAACTGAATGCATTGATGGATTAACACTCTTGCTGGTTTCAGAATTTGTTTGACCAGACTCTGGATCTCCATAGCCTTTCCACTGGAAGAAAACCTCTTCTGTGTCCAGTATGTGTTATGATTCCAGCACTCTGGTCAGAGAAGATCTTATGGCAAGGACCGGAGCACTGGAACGGAATGCTGGGGAAGGGAGCAGGACAGGAAAATAGCCCCTGGCGCCCTAACTCTGTTTTCTCACCCGTGTTGTCAGAAATCCCCTGCGAGACTATGGTTTCTTGAGCCCTTGGCAGCCGCGTTTGAAGGGCGGATTATGTCTGCCCAACTTCGATGCCCCCCGGTCTTAATGAGAGACAAAGGGAAACCCGAGACAGGGTGATAACAAGAGGCCCTCTAACTAAACAACCAGGCCAGGGGCTAAGCAAACTCAAAACTATAATATGTGCGGAGAAACCGCCAGGAAAAAGGACAACCAAAATATCCACTTGTCCAATTCTCCTACCCGGCACCGCCGAGTACCAGAGAGGACTTGTGGAAGCGGAACCCTCCGCAAATGCTCCAAACACAAAATATAAAAGGTAAAGCGGCTGAGCCGCAACACACGGCAGAGCCGCAACTCACGAACACCACTGGATATAAAACGGTGATCAGTCAGGACTCCAGGGAACCAAACGACCTCTTGGGATGAGATGACAACTCCCGAATACCGGACTTCTGCGGACTGGAATGACCGGATACAGCAGGACTGGAAACAGACTCTCAGCAAACAAAGGCAGCATGCAGGAAGCTATTACCGGCATCTGTGAGAAGCCCTGGGAGTGTATTTCACAAGGAGTCCTCCAATCAGCTGCTAAAGGCTGATTAGAATAAATGCCGTGCAGCTGCCTTGCTGCACGGCCAGAGAGCAGGTGAATATCTTAATTTCCTAAAGCCTAGCAACGGGGAACGCGGTCCACCAGTGGCGTCCCCGTTGCTAGGGTCCGTGCGGCTCAGCGCGCCCGGCGTCTAGCATTGCTAGGGAGCCGGCGGCTGTACGTGCACGGCATCTCTAGTTGCTAGGCGCCGGGCCGCGCAGACATCAAGCGGACCCCGACGCCTAACAGTACCCCCCCCTTGAGGAGGGGTCAAGGAACCCCTAAAGCCAGGTTTCTGAGGAAATTCCCGAAAAAATGCCCTCTTGAGCCTCGGGGCATGAAGATCCTTATCCAGGACCCAAGACCTTTCCTCCGGACCATAGCCTTTCCAGTGAACCAGAAAATACAGCCGATCCCGGGACAATTTGGAATCGAGAACCTTCTCTACCAAGAACTCCTGTTGTCCCTGTACATCCACTGGAGATCTACCCTGAGAGATCTTCCGAGGAAATCTACTGGAAGAAACGTATTGTTTCAACAGGGAACAATGAAACGTATTTCCAATCCTGAGAGATCTTGGTAAACGTAACCGAAAGGCAACTGGGTTGACTCTTTTAATAATAAGAAATGGCCCAATAAATTTGGGTCCCAGTCTAGCTGAGGATTGTCGAAGCCTGATGTTGCGAGTCGACAACCACACCCTATCTCCCACCTTAAAAGTGCAAGGACGTCGGAGCCTGTCAGAAAATTTCTTCTCTCGAAAGGCCGCTTTTCTGAGAGCAAGGTGCACCTTTTTCCAAATGGCTCTGAGATGGGAGGTTAAGGTAAGCGAGGAGACTGAGGAATGATGAAAAAAAGAATTAGCTCTGGGGTGAAAACCAAAAACTGAAAAGAATGGAGACTCTTTAGTGGAGGAATGACAAGAATTATTGTAAGCAAATTCAGCCAACGGAAGAAACTCGGACCAATCATTCTGGAGTTTGGCTGAATACAAGCGCAAATATTGTTTCAATGATTGGTTAACTCGTTCGGTTTGCCCGTTGGATTGTGGGTGGTAACCGGATGTTAACGACAATTTCATCTTCAATGAGGCACAAAAACATTTCCAGAATTGTGCGATGAATTGTGGACCCCGATCAGAAACAATATCAGTAGGTAACCCATGAAGCCTGAATACATGGCGGAGAAACAAAACTGCCAACCCTTGGGCAGAAGGCAATCGGGGAAGAGCAATAAAATGAGCCATTTTACTAAAACGGTCCACTACCACCCATATGACTCGGAATCCGGCTGAAAGGGGAAGGTCAACCACAAAATCCATGGAAATATGAGACCACGGCCTGAGAGGAACATTTAAGGGCATAAGTTGCCCGATGGGCAAGGAACGGGGAACCTTATGCTGTGCACAAACCTGACATGAATAAACAAATTCCTTGACGTCTTTAGAAAGACCAGGCCACCATACTGAGCGAGAGACTAACTCCAATGTCTTAGAGACTCCTGGATGCTCTGAAACTTTGTTATCATGGAATTCCGTTAAAACAGTAACTCTCAAAAACTCAGGGACGTAAAGACGACCAGCAGGAGTAATTCTAGGAGCTTGGTGTTGAAGCTGTTTTAACTGGGTAAATAAATCTTGTGTGAGGCCCGCCCAGATGACCGAAGATGGAAGTATGGGGGTAACAGGATTGTTATTGTGAACCGGAAGAAAGCTATGTGACAGGGCATCAGCCTTAGTATTCTTGGAACCAGGCCTGAAAGTGATTATAAATTTGAAACGCGTAAAAAATAATGCCCAACGTGCCTGCCGGGCATTAAGCCGCTTAGCCGATTCAATCTATTGCAGGTTCTTATGGTCAGTCAATACCGAAATAGTATGTTTTGCTCCCTCCAGCCAATGCCTCCACTCCTCGAAAGCCCATTTTACCGCCAGTAACTCCCGATTACCAACGTCATAGTTGGATTCAGCGGAGGAGAATTTCCTGGACATAAAGGCACAAGGATGTAACTCCAGAGACTCCGGATCCTTTTGAGAAAGGATAGCCCCCACTCCAACCTCCGAGGCATCAACCTCCACCACAAAGGGCAATTCCGGATTAGGATGTCTAAGGACTGGAGCCGAGACAAAGGCTTGTTTCAAGGCCCGGAAGGACAACTCAGCTTCACGCGACCAGTTGGTAGGATCCGCTCCTTTCTTTGTCAGAGCTACAATGGGAGCAACCAGGTCAGAAAAAGAATGAATGAACCTCCTATAATAATTCGCAAACCCTAAAAAACGCTTAATTGCTTTTAAATTGGTGGGTTGTGCCCAACTAAGGATGGCCTGGAGTTTCTTTGGTTCCATGGAAAATCCCTGAGGGGAAATTATGTACCCTAAAAAAGATACTTCCGTGACATGAAACTCACACTTCTCCAGCTTGGCATATAAATGATTCTCACATAACTTTTGAAGAACCAGACGCACCTGGGTAACATGTTGTTCCAGTGATTTAGAAAAAATCAGGATGTCGTCTAAGTAAACGACCACGAATTTCCCTAGGAAGTCACGGAGCACATCGTTAATGAGGTCTTGAAAAACTGCAGAGCATTGGACAGGCCGAACGGCATCACCAGGTATTCGTAGTGACCCGACTGAGTACTGAAGGCCGTTTTCCACTCATCTCCAGATTTAATTCGGATGAGGTTGTACGCTCCTCTAAGGTCAATTTTAGAAAAAATCACAGCAGAATGTAACTGATCAAAGAGTACAGAAATCAACGGCAAAGGATAGGTGTTTTTAACTGAGATCTTATTCAGGGCTCTAAAATCAATGCAAGGTCTAAGCGAGCCATCCTTTTTCTCCACAAAGAAGAAGCCTGCACTTAAAGGAGATTTTGATGGTCTAATAAATCCTTTCTCAAGGCTCTCCTTTACATAATCATTCATAGCCGCAGTTTCTGGACCGGATAATGCATATAATCTTCCCTTTGGCAATGCGGCACCAGGAATTAACTCAATAGCACAATCATAAGGCCGATGGGGAGGCAGAATGTCCGCATTGCCTTTGGAGAAAACATCAGCAAACTCCTGGTATTCCACCGGAATGAGTTCTGGAATGATAGCTGCTACTCTGACTGGAAACGTGATACATTCCTTATCACAAAAAGTACCCCAATGTGAAATCTCCCCCGACCGCCAATCAATGGTGGGATTATGAAAGGCCAGCCAAGGGTGACCCAGAACAACTGGAACTGCTGGGCAATGTGTAAGAAAGAACTCGATTTTCTCGGAATGTAGAGCTCCTACTGTAAGTAGTACAGGGGGTGTACGGAGAGAAATAATCCCATTAGACAGCGGACTCCCATCTAAGCCATGCATGGTGACACACCTACCCAAAGGTAACTGAGGAATGCCTAAGGCCTTAGCCCAAGTTAAATCCATAAAGTTTCCTGCAGCTCCACTGTCAACAAAAGCCGACACCAATGAACTGAGGCTGCCAAAGGAAACTTTAACTGGGACTAAAAGGGAGTTATTCGAGGAGATAAGCTGCAGACCTAGGTGAACCCCCTCACAATTCACCTGGTCAAAGCGTTTCCCGACTTGTTCGGACAATTACGAGCAAAATGTCCCTTACCCCCACAGTACAGACAAAGACCAGAATTTTGCCTTCTGGCTCTTTCTTCAGGAGACAGCTGGGAGAGACCCATCTGCATGGTCTCCTCTACGTCTTCAGGAATGGAATATACACACGGACTTGACCTTACAGGTGCTCCTTTTTCAGCCCTCCGCTCTCTGAGACGACGATCAATCTTAATAGAAAGCTCCATGAGTTTATCGAGAGTCTCAGGAGCGGGGTACTGAAGGAGACTGTCTTTTATAGACTCTGATAAGCCGAGGCGAAACTGACTGCGCAGGGCTGGGTCATTCCAGCCACAGTCGTTCGACCAACGGCGAAACTCCGTACAATAAACCTCTGCAGGATTTCTACCCTGTCTGAGAGCGCGCAACTGACTTTCAGCGGACGCCTCTCTATCAGGGTCATCATACAAGAGCCCTAAAGACTCAAAAAAAGCGTCAATTGACAACAATGCCGGATCCTCTGCTCTTAAACCAAATGCCCAGGTCTGAGGATCCCCCTGGAGCAAAGAAATAATAAACCCGACCCGCTGAGATTCAGTACCCGAGGAAGTCGGTCTTAAACGAAAATTAAGTTTACAGGATTCTTTAAAATTAAAAAAACTCTTTTCTATCACCAGAAAAACGGTCAGGCAAATGCATCTTTGGTTCAGGGACTACCCTTGGGGAAGCTCGCAAAAGATCTTCCTGCGACTTCACCCGAAGAGAAAGATCCTGAACCATCTGAGTAAGTTCTTGAATCTGGCTGACTAAGAGCTGACCAGGATTTGGCCCTAAACCTGTTGGATTCATGAGGCCGATAAACTCTCACAACACTGAATGAGAAAAAATTAAACCCCGTTTAATTTTAAGTTTTTGGTATGGCCGGTAATAATGTTATGATTCCAGCACTCTGGTCAGAGAAGATCTTATGGCAAGGACTGGAGCACTGGAACGGAATGCTGGGGAATGGAGCAGGACAGGAAAATAGCCCCTTGCGCCCTAACTCTGTTGTCTCACCCGTGTTGTCAGAAATCCCCTGCGAGACTATGGTTTCTTGAGCCCTTGGCAGCCGCGTTTGAAGGGCGGATTATGTCTGCCCAACTTCGATGCCCCCCGGTCTTAATGAGAGACAAAGGGAAACCTGAGACAGGGTGATAACAAGAGGCCCGTCTCTAGTTGCTAGGCGCCGGGCCGCGCAGACCATCAAGCGGACCCCGGCGCCTAACAGTATGACTCCCAAAAACAACAACAACCGCGTCATTGGGACCAACTGCGATTTTGGCAAGTTTAGGAGCCAACCATGTTGTTGAAGAACTGTCAGGGAGAGTGCAATGTTTTGCACCAACTGGTCCCTGGATCTCGCCTTTATCAGGAGATCATCCAAGTACGGGATAATTGTGACTCCTTGCTTGCGAAGGAGAACCATAATTTCCGCCATCACCCTGGTGAAAATCCTCGGAGCCGTGGACAGACCAAACGGCAATGTCTGAAATTGGTAATGACAATCCTGAATTGCAAACCTTAGGTAGCTTGAAGCAGTGGCTAAATGGGAACATGTAAGTAGGCATCCTTTATGTCTACCAAAACCATGAAATCTCCGTCCTCCGGACTGGAGATCACTGCCCTGAGAAATTCCATCTTGAAATTGAATTTCTTTAGGAAGAAATTGAGGGATTTCAGATTTAAGATTGGTCTGACTGAGCCGTCCGGCTTCGGGACCACGAAGAGGCTTGAATAAAAACCTTCTCCCTGCTGACTAAGGCCAATTTGAACAATCGGTGAGGGGGAACGTCTTGAAACCCCAGTTTGTACCCTTGGGACACTATTTGTAAAACCCACGAGTCCAGGTCCGAATGAATCCAGAACTGACTGAAGAGTTTTAGACGTGCCCCCACTGGTGTGGGCTCCTGCAAGAAAGCCCCAGTGTCATGCAGTGGATTTGGCAGAAGCAGAGGACAATCTCTGGTCCTGCGATCTTGAAGAGGCTACAGACCTCTTCCTTTTCCTTCCTCTACCTGCAAAGAAAGGGGAATCTAAACTTCTTGCATATCTATTGGGCCAAAATGACTGCGGTAGATAATGATGCGTCTTCATCCGTTGACAGGGAACATAGGGCAAGAAGGTTGACTTACCATTGAAATGAGGATGCATCTTGCTGCCTTTCCAATGAAGCAAGTTTAATTTAGTAATAGGTGAAAAACCATCCTTACAAAGGTGTTAATCAGAGACTTGGCTTTGTGGACACTTTTCAGAGAACAAATTTGTTAGCATAAAAATAAAGCCAGAAAATGAAGAGCTGTTTAATCACTCAATTGGATTTTTCTGCCAGCATATTTTTTTTCTCTGCAACCCACTGCTAAATTGTGCTTTCTAGCTGTTTTTATAAAATCACTGAATCAAATCTAACTCTGATTACATCAGAGAAGGCCAGGTACCCTACACCATAACAGGGGGTTTGAAATTTTGACTTGTCTACTTAAAGATCACCAAAATCTGATAACAAGGTCAATTAGGTCCCTGGGTGGGATTGAACCACCAACCTTATGGTTAATAGCCGTACATACTAACTGATTGCGCCACAGAGACACTTTGCAAAAGTCCATACTGACAAAGGCTAATAAGCATTCATCTAAAACGTTTCCTAGAAAAACTTTAAAAAGTCAATAATCTGGAGAGTTTTTGTAAGATGTTTCTTCCATCAACCAACGAAGAAACACATTGGTACTTTCCCATGATGAGTGAGTGCTTCAGGATCTCTTGCACTTACATGTGCAGCAGAGTACTGCAATGGAAGCATGCTGGGCCCATAACCCAGAGGTAGGCAGATTGAAACTATCCTCTGCTATATGCATTTTTTTTTGTTAATTAAAGTAATCCAAAACTGGGATTGATATTTTGGCTCTTTTATTTTTACGTAAAGTACAATAACTTTTACCATTTTAATTTGTTTTAATAGTATATTGACAGTATTGTTTTCTTTCAAAAATCCACTTCATTTTCTTTACCCTATTATTAAAATGGTAATTGACAAAAACAAACTACATTGTCACCAGAAGAGCAATACAAAATGTACAAGTGATATATTAAAATCATCTTTCCAGCTTGAATTTCAATGATGCATTGGGTCAACAATTTTGTGAGAAACATCTACACCCTTAAATAAAGATTTTCTTAATTCCTTACCTGTGTGCTAATTAGATATCACCTTGTTTTAACATTAAACAGACTTCCACATGAGAAAGCAGCAAGGATGCAGTGGCGTTAATGTTTCCTGGTGTCAACCTGTATTATTTCAGTAGACATTGAAATGAGGATACATCTTGCTGCCTTTCCAATGAAGCAAGTTTAATTTAGTAATAGGTGAAAAACCATCCCTACAAAGGTGTTAATCAGAGACTTGGCTTTGTGGACACTTTTCAGAGAACAAATTTGTTAGCATAAAAATAAAGCCAGAAAATGAAGAGCTGTTTAATCACGCAATTTGATTTTTTTGCCAGCATATTTCTTTTTCTCTGCAACCCACTGCTAAATTGTGCTTCCTAGATGTTTTTATAAAATCACTGAATCAAATCTAACTCTGATTACATCAGAGAAGGCCAGGTACCCTACACCATAACAGGGGGTATGAAATTTGACTTGTCTACTTAAAGATCACCAAAATCTGATAACAAGGTCAATTACGTCCCTGGGTGGGATTGAACCACCAACCTTTTGGTTAATAGCCGTACACACTAACTGATTGCACCACAGAGACACTTTGCAAAATTACATACTGACAAATGCTAATAAGCATTCATCTAAAACGTTTCTTAGAAAAACTTAAAAAAGTCAATAATCTGGAGAGTTTTGTAAGATGTTTCTTCTATCAACCAACGAAGAAACACATTGGTACTTTCCCATGATGAGTGAGTGCTTCAGGATCTCTTGCACTTACATGTGCAGCAGAGTACAGCAATGGAAGCATGCTGGGCCCATAACCCAGAGGTAGGCAGATTGAAACTATCCTCTGCTATATGCATTTTTTTGTTTGTTAATTAAAGTAATCCAAAACTGGGATTGATATTTTGGCTCTTTTATTTTTACTTAAAGTACAATAACTTTTACCATTTTAATTTGTTTTAATAGTATATTGACAGTATTGTTTTCTTTCAAAAATCCACTTCATTTTCTTTACCCTATTATTAAAATGGTAATTGACAAAAACAAACTACATTGTCACCAGAAGAGCAATACAAAATGTACAAGTGATATATTAAAATCATCTTTCCAGCTTGAATTTCAATGATGCATTGGGGCAACGATTTTGTGAGAAACATCTTCACCCTTAAATAAAGATTTTCTTAATTCCTTACCTGTGTGCTAATTAGATATCACCTTGTTTTCACATTAAACAGACTTCCACATGAGAAAGCAGCAAGGATGCAGTGGCGTTAATGTTTCCTGGTGTCAACCTGTATTATTTCAGTAGACATTGAAATGAGGATGCATCTTGCTGCCTTTCCAATGAAGCAAGTTTAATTTAGTAATAGGTGAAAAACCATCCTTACAAAGGTGTTAATCAGAGACTTGGCTTTGTGGACACTTTTCAGAGAACAAATTTGTTAGCATAAAAATAAAGCCAGAAAATGAAGAGCTGTTTAATCACTCGATTGGATTTTTCTGCCAGCATATTTTTTTTCTCTGCAACCCACTGCTAAATTGTGCTTCCTAGCTGTTTTTTTATAAAATAACTGAATCAAATCTAACTCTGATTACATCAGAGAAGGCCATGTACCCTACACCATAAGAGGGGGTTTGAAATTTTGACTTGTCTACTTAAATATCACCAAAATCTGATCACAAGTTTAATTACGTCCCTGGGTGGGATTGAACCACCAACCTTTCGGTTAATAGCCGAACACACTAACCGATTGCGCCACAGAGACACTTTGCAAAAACTGCATACTGACAAAGGCTAATAAGCATACATCTAGAACGTTTCCTAGAAAAACATTAAAAAATCAATAATCTGGAGAGTTTTTGTAAGATGTTTCTTCCATCAACCAACGAATAAACACATTGGTACTTTCCCATGATGAGTGAGTGCTTCAGGATCTCTTGCACTTACATGTGCAGCAGAGTACTGCAATGGAAGCATGCTGGACCCATAACCCAGAGGTAGGCAGATTGAAACTATCCTTTGCTATATGCATTTTTTTTGTTAATTTAAGTAATCAAAACTGGGATTGATATTTTTGCTCTTTTATTTTTACTTAAAGTACAATAACTTTTACCATTTTAATTTGTTTTAATAGTATATTGACAGTATAGTTTTCTTTCAAAAATCCACTTAATTTTCTTTACCCTGTTATTAAAATGGTAATTGACAAAAAAAACTACATTGTCACCAGAAGAGCAATACAAAATGTACAAGTGATATATTAAAATCATCTTTCCAGCTTGAATTTCAATGATGCATTGGGGCAACAATTTTGTGAGAAACATCTTCACCCTTAAATAAAGATTTTCTTAATTCCTTACCTGTGTGCTAATTAGATATCACCTTGTTTTCACATTAAACAGACTTCCACATGAGAAAGCAGCAAGGATGCAGTGGCGTTAATGTTTCCTGGTGTCAACCTGTATTATTTCAGTAGACATTGAAATGAGGATGCATCTTGCTGCCTTTCCAATGAAGCAAGTTTAATTTAGTAATAGGTGAAAAACCATCCCTACAAAGGTGTTAATCAGAGACTTGGCTTTGTGGACACTTTTCAGAGAACAAATTTGTTAGCATAAAAATAAAGCAAGAAAATTAAGAGCTGTTAAATCAAGCAATTTGATTTTTTTTGCAAGCATATTTCTTTTTCTCTGCAACCCACTGCTAAATTGTGCTTCCTAGATGTTTTTATAAAATCACTGAATCAAATCTAACTCTGATTACATCAGAGAAGGCCAGGTACCCTACACAATAAGAGGGGGTTTGAAATTTTGACTTGTCTACTTAAATATCACCAAAATCTGATCACAAGGTCAATTACGTCCCTGGGTGGGATTGAACCACCAACCTTTTGGTTAATAGCCGTACACACTAACTGATTGCGCCACAGAGACACATTGCAAAAGTATATACTGACAAGGGCTAATAAGCATTCATCTAAAACGTTTCCTAGAAAAACTTTAAAAAGTCAATAATCTGGAGAGTTTTTGTAAGATGTTTCTTCCATCAACCAACGAAGAAACACATTGGTACTTTCCCATGATGAGTGAGTGCTTCAGGATCTCTTGCACTTACATGTGCAGCAGAGTACAGCAATGGAAGCATGCTGGGCCCATAACCCAGAGGTAGGCAGATTGAAACTATCCTCTGCTATATGCTTTTTTTTTGTTAATTAAAGTAATCCAAAACTGGGATTGATATTTTGGCTCTTTTATTTTTACTTAAAGTACAATAACTTTTACCATTTTAATTTGTTTTAATAGTATATTGACAGTATTGTTTTCTTTCAAAAATCCACTTCATTTTCTTTACCCTATTATTAAAATGGTAATTGACAAAAACAAACTACATTGTCACCAGAAGAGCAATACAAAATGTACAAGTGATATATTAAAATCATCTTTCCAGCTTGAATTTCAATGATGCATTGGGGCAACGATTTTGTGAGAAACATCTTCACCCTTAAATAAAGATTTTCTTAATTCCTTACCTGTGTGCTAATTAGATATCACCTTGTTTTCACATTAAACAGACTTCCACATGAGAAAGCAGCAAGGATGCAGTGGCGTTAATGTTTCCTGGTGTCAACCTGTATTATTTCAGTAGACATTGAAATGAGGATACATCTTGCTGCCTTTCCAATGAAGCAAGTTTAATTTAGTAATAGGTGAAAAACCATCCCTACAAAGGTGTTAATCAGAGACTTGGCTTTGTGGACACTTTTCAGAGAACAAATTTGTTAGCATAAAAATAAAGCCAGAAAATGAAGAGCTGTTTAATCACGCAATTTGATTTTTTTGCCAGCATATTTCTTTTTCTCTGCAACCCACTGCTAAATTGTGCTTCCTAGATGTTTTTATAAAATCACTGAATCTAATCTAACTCTGATTACATCAGAGAAGGCCAGGTACCCTACACCATAACAGGGGGTATGAAATTTGACTTGTCTACTTAAAGATCACCAAAATCTGATAACAAGGTCAATTACGTCCCTGGGTGGGATTGAACCACCAACCTTTTGGTTAATAGCCGTACACACTAACTGATTGCGCCACAGAGACACTTTGCAAAAGTATATACTGACAAATGCTAATAAGCATTCATCTAAAACATTTCCTAGAAAAACTTGAAAAAGTCAATAATCTGGAGCGTTTTTGTAAGATGTTTCTTCTATCAACCAACGAAGAAACACATTGGTACTTTCCCATGATGAGTGAGTGCTTCAGGATCTCTTGCACTTACATGTGCAGCAGAGTACAGCAATGGAAGCATGCTGGGCCCATAACCCAGAGGTAGGCAGATTGAAACTATCCTCTGCTATATGCATTTTTTTTTGTTAATTAAAGTAATCCAAAACTGGGATTGATATTTTGGCTCTTTTATTTTTACTTAAAGTACAATAACTTTTACCATTTTAATTTGTTTTAATAGTATATTGACAGTATTGTTTTCTTTCAAAAATCCACTTCATTTTCTTTACCCTATTATTAAAATGGTAATTGACAAAAACAAACTACATTGTCATCAGAAGAGCAATACAAAATGTACAAGTGATATATTAAAATCATCTTTCCAGCTTGAATTTCAATGATGCATTGGGTCAACAAATTTGTGAGAAACATCTTCACCCTTAAATAAAGATTTTCTTAATTCCTTACCTGTGTGCTAATTAGATATCACCTTGTTTTCACATTAAACAGACTTCCACATGAGAAAGCAGCAAGGAAGCAGTGGCGTTAATGTTTCCTGGTGTCAACTTGTATTATTTCAGTAGACATTGAAATGAGGATGCATCTTGCTGCCTTTCCAATGAAGCAAGTTTAATTTAGTAATAGGTGAAAAACCATCCTTACAAAGGTGTTAATCAGAGACTTGGCTTTGTGGACACTTTTCAGAGAACAAATTTGTTAGCATAAAAATAAAGCCAGAAAATGAAGAGCTGTTTAATCACTCGATTGGATTTTTCTGCCAGCATATTTTTTTTCTCTGCAACCCACTGCTAAATTGTGCTTCCTAGCTGTTTTTTTATAAAATAACTGAATCAAATCTAACTCTGATTACATCAGAGAAGGCCATGTACCCTACACCATAAGAGGGGGTTTGAAATTTTGACTTGTCTACTTAAATATCACCAAAATCTGATCACAAGTTTAATTACGTCCCTGGGTGGGATTGAACCACCAACCTTTCGGTTAATAGCCGAACACACTAACCGATTGCGCCACAGAGACACTTTGCAAAAAGTGCATACTGACAAAGGCTAATAAGCATACATCTAGAACGTTTCCTAGAAAAACATTAAAAAATCAATAATCTGGAGAGTTTTTGTAAGATGTTTCTTCCATCAACCAACCAATAAACACATTGGTACTTTCCCATGATGAGTGAGTGCTTCAGGATCTCTTGCACTTACATGTGCAGCAGAGTACTGCAATGGAAGCATGCTGGACCCATAACCCAGAGGTAGGCAGATTGAAACTATCCTGTGCTATATGCATTTTTTTTGTTAATTTAAGTAATCAAAACTGGGATTGATATTTTTGCTCTTTTATTTTTACTTAAAGTACAATAACTTTTACCATTTTAATTTGTTTTAATAGTATATTGACAGTATAGTTTTCTTTCAAAAATCCACTTAATTTTCTTTACCCTGTTATTAAAATGGTAATTGACAAAAAAAACTACATTGTCACCAGAAGAGCAATACAAAATGTACAAGTGATATATTAAAATCATCTTTCCAGCTTGAATTTCAATGATGCATTGGGGCAACAATTTTGTGAGAAACATCTTCACCCTTAAATAAAGATTTTCTTAATTCCTTACCTGTGTGCTAATTAGATATCACCTTGTTTTCACATTAAACAGACTTCCACATGAGAAAGCAGCAAGGATGCAGTGGCGTTAATGTTTCCTGGTGTCAACCTGTATTATTTCAGTAGACATTGAAATGAGGATGCATCTTGCTGCCTTTCCAATGAAGCAAGTTTAATTTAGTAATAGGTGAAAAACCATCCCTACAAAGGTGTTAATCAGAGACTTGGCTTTGTGGACACTTTTCAGAGAACAAATTTGTTAGCATAAAAATAAAGCAAGAAAATTAAGAGCTGTTAAATCAAGCAATTTGATTTTTTTTGCAAGCATATTTCTTTTTCTCTGCAACCCACTGCTAAATTGTGCTTCCTAGATGTTTTTATAAAATCACTGAATCAAATCTAACTCTGATTACATCAGAGAAGGCCAGGTACCCTACACAATAAGAGGGGGTTTGAAATTTTGACTTGTCTACTTAAATATCACCAAAATTTGATCACAAGGTCAATTATGTCCCTGGGTGGGATTGAACCACCAACCTTTTGGTTAATAGCCGTACACACTAACTGATTGCGCCACAGAGACACATTGCAAAAGTATATACTGACAAGGGCTAATAAGCATTCATCTAAAACGTTTCCTAGAAAAACTTTAAAAAGTCAATAATCTGGAGAGTTTTTGTAAGATGTTTCTTCCATCAACCAACGAAGAAACACATTGGTACTTTCCCATGATGAGTGAGTGCTTCAGGATCTCTTGCACTTACATGTGCAGCAGAGTACAGCAATGGAAGCATGCTGGGCCCATAACCCAGAGGTAGGCAGATTGAATCTATCCTCTGCTATATGCTTTTTTTTTGTTAATTAAAGTAATCCAAAACTGGGATTGATATTTTGGCTCTTTTATTTTTACTTAAAGTACAATAACTTTTACCATTTTAATTTGTTTTAATAGTATATTGACAGTATTGTTTTCTTTCAAAAATCCACTTAATTTTCTTTACCCTATTATTAAAATGGTAATTGACAAAAACAAACTACATTGTCACCAGAAGAGCAATACAAAATGTACAAGTGATATATTAAAATCATCTTTCCAGCTTGAATTTCAATGATGCATTGGGGCAACGATTTTGTGAGAAACATCTTCACCCTTAAATAAAGATTTTCTTAATTCCTTACCTGTGTGATAATTAGATATCACCTTGTTTTCGCATTAAACAGACTTCCACATGAGAAAGCAGCAAGGATGCAGTGGCGTTAATGTTTCCTGGTGTCAACTTGTATTATTTCAGTAGACATTGAAATGAGGATGCATCTTGCTGCCTTTCCAATGAAGCAAGTTTAATTTAGTAATAGGTGAAAAACCATCCTTACAAAGGTGTTAATCAGAGACTTGGCTTTGTGGACACTTTTCAGAGAACAAATTTGTTAGCATAAAAATAAAGCCAGAAAATGAAGAGCTGTTTAATCACTCAATTGGATTTTTCTGCCAGCATATTTTTTTTTCTCTGCAAACCACTGCTAAATTGTGCTTCCTAGCTGTTTTTATAAAATCAATGAATCAAATCTAACTCTGATTACATCAGAGAAGGCCAGGTACCCTACACCATAAGAGGCGGTTTGAAATTTTGACTTGTCTACTTAAAGATCACCAAAATCTGATAACAAGATCAATTACATCCCTGGGTGGGATTGAACCACCAACCTTTTAGTTAACAGCCGTAAACACTAACTGATTGCGCCACATAGACACTTTGCGAAATTGCATACTGACAAAGGCTAATAAGCATTCATCTAAAACGTTTCCTAGCAAAACTTTAAAAAGTCAATGATCTGGAGAGTTTTATAAGATGTTTCTTCCATCAACCAACGAAGAAACACATTGGTACTTTCCCATGATGAGTGAGTGCTTCAGGATCTCTTGCACTTACATGTGCAGCAGAGTACAGCAATGGAAGCATGCTGGGCTCATAACCCAGAGGTAGGCAGATTGAAACTATCCTCTGCTGTATGCTTTTTGTTTTTTAATTAAAGTAATCCAAAACTGGGATTGATATTTTGGCTCTTTTATTTTTACTTAAAGTACAATAACTTTTACCATTTTAATTTGTTTTAATAGTATATTGACAGTATTGTTTTCTTTCAAAAATCCACTTAATTTTCTTTACCCTATTATTAAAATGGTAATTGACAAAAACAAACTACATTGTCACCAGAAGAGCAATACAAAATGTACAAGTGATATATTAAAATCATCTTTCCAGCTTGAATTTCAATGATGCATTGGGGCAACGATTTTGTGAGAAACATCTTCACCCTTAAATAAAGATTTTCTTAATTCCTTACCTGTGTGCTAATTAGATATCACCTTGTTTTCGCATTAAACAGACTTCCACATAAGAAAGCAGCAAGGATGCAGTGGCGTTAATGTTTCCTGGTGTCAACTTGTATTATTTCAGTAGACATTGAAATGAGGATGCATCTTGCTGCCTTTCCAATGAAGCAAGTTTAATTTAGTAATAGGTGAAAAACCATCCCTACAAAGGTGTTAATCAGAGACTTGGCTTTGTGGACACTTTTCAGAGAACAAATTTGTTAGCATAAAAATAAAGCCAGAAAATGAAGAGCTGTTTAATCACTCAATTGGATTTTTTTTCCCAGCATATTTTTTTTCTCTGCAACCCATTGCTAAATTGTGCTTCCTAGCTGTTTTTTATAAAATCACTGAATCAAATCTAACTCTGATTACATCAGAGAAGGCCAGGTACCCTACACAATAAGAGGGGGTTTGAAATTTTGACTTGTCTACTTAAATATCACCGAAATCTGATCACAAGGTCAATTACGTTCCTGGGTGGGATTGAACCACCAACCTTTTGGTTAATAGCCTTACACACTAACCAATTGCACCACAGAGACACTTTGCAAAAAGTGCATACTGACAAAGGCTAATAAGCATTCATCAAGAACGTTTCCTAGAAAAATTTTAAAAGTCAATAATCTGGAGAGTTTTTGTAAAATGTTTCTTCCATCAACCAACGAATAAACACATTGGTACTTTCCCATGATGAGTGAGTGCTTCAGGATCTCTTGCACTTACATGTGCAGCAGAGTACTGCAATGGAAGCATGCTGGACCCATAACCCAGAGGTAGGCAGATTGAAACTATCCTTTGCTATATGCATTTTTTTTTGTTAATTTAAGTAATCAAAACTGGGATTGATATTTTTGCTCTTTTATTTTTACTTAAAGTACAATAACTTTTACCATTTTAATTTGTTTTAATAGTATATTGACAGTATAGTTTTCTTTCAAAAATCCACTTAATTTTCTTTACCCTATTATTAAAATGGTAATTGACAAAAAAAACTACATTGTCACCAGAAGAGCAATACAAAATGTACAAGTGATATATTAAAATCATCTTTCCAGCTTGAATTTCAATGATGCATTGGGGCAACAATTTTGTGAGAAACATCTTCACCCTTAAATAAAGATTTTCGTAATTCCTTACCTGTGTGCTAATTAGATATCACCTTGTTTTCACATTAAACAGACTTCCACATGAGAAAGCAGCAAGGATGCAGTGGCGTTAATGTTTCCTGGTTTCAACCTGTATTATTTCAGTAGACATTGAAATGAGGATGCATCTTGCTGCCTTTCCAATGAAGCAAGTTTAATTTAGTAATAGGTGAAAAACCATCCCTACAAAGGTGTTAATCAGAGACTTGGCTTTGTGGACACTTTTCAGAGAACAAATTTGTTAGCATAAAAATAAAGCCAGAAAATGAAGAGCTGTTTAATCACGCAATTTGATTTTTTTGCCAGCATATTTCTTTTTCTCTGCAACCCACTGCTAAATTGTGCTTCCTAGATGTTTTTATAAAATCACTGAATCAAATCTAACTCTGATTACATCTGAGAAGGCCAGGTACCCTACACAATAACAGGGGGTATGAAATTTGACTTGTCTACTTAAAGATCACCAAAATCTGATAACAAGGTCAATTACGTCCCTGGGTGGGATTGAACCACCAACCTTTTGGTTAATAGCCGTACACACTAACTGATTGCGCCACAGAGACACTTTGCAAAAGTACATCCTGACAAATGCTAATAAGCATTCATCTAAAACGTTTCCTAGAAAAACTTAAAAAAGTCAATAATCTGGAGAGTTTTTGTAAGATGTTTCTTCTATCAACCAACGAAGAAACACATTGGTACTTTCCCATGATGAGTGAGTGCTTCAGGATCTCTTGCACTTACATGTGCAGCAGAGTACAGCAATGGAAGCATGCTGGGCCCATAACCCAGAGGTAGGCAGATTGAAACTATCCTCTGCTATATGCATTTTTTTTTTGTTAATTAAAGTAATCCAAAACTGGGATTGATATTTTGGCTCTTTTATTTTTACCTAAAGTACAATAACTTTTACCATTTTAATTTGTTTTAATAGTATATTGACAGTATTGTTTTCTTTCAAAAATCCACTTCATTTTCTTTACCCTATTATTAAAATGGTAATTGACAAAAACAAACTACATTGTCAGCAGAAGATCAATACAAAATGTACAAGTGATATATTAAAATCATCTTTCCAGCTTGAATTTCAATGATGCATTGGGGCAACGATTTTGTGAGAAACATCTTCACCCTTAAATAAAGATTTTCTTAATTCATTACCTGTGTGCTAATTAGATATCACCTTGTTTTCACATTAAACAGACTTCCACATGAGAAAGCAGCAAGGATGCAGTGGCGTTAATGTTTCCTGGTTTCAACCTGTATTATTTCAGTAGACATTGAAATGAGGATGCATCTTGCTGCCTTTCCAATGAAGCAAGTTTAATTTAGTAATAGGTGAAAAACCATCCCTACAAAGGTGTTAATCAGAGACTTGGCTTTGTGGACACTTTTCAGAGAACAAATTTGTTAGCATAAAAATAAAGCCAGAAAATGAAGAGCTGTTTAATCACGCAATTAGATTTTTTTGCCAGCATATTTCTTTTTCTCTGCAACCCACTGCTAAATTGTGCTTCCTAGATGTTTTTATAAAATCACTGAATCAAATCTAACTCTGATTACATCTGAGAAGGCCAGGTACCCTACACAATAACAGGGGGTATGAAATTTGACTTGTCTACTTAAAGATCACCAAAATCTGATAACAAGGTCAATTACGTCCCTGGGTGGGATTGAACCACCAACCTTTTGGTTAATAGCCGTACACACTAACTGATTGCGCCACAGAGACACTTTGCAAAAGTACATCCTGACAAATGCTAATAAGCATTCATCTAAAACGTTTCCTAGAAAAACTTAAAAAAGTCAATAATCTGGAGAGTTTTTGTAAGATGTTTCTTCTATCAACCAACGAAGAAACACATTGGTACTTTCCCATGATGAGTGAGTGCTTCAGGATCTCTTGCACTTACATGTGCAGCAGAGTACAGCAATGGAAGCTTGCTGGGCCCATAACCCAGAGGTAGGCAGATTGAAACTATCCTCTGCTATATGCATTTTTTTTTTGTTAATTAAAGTAATCCAAAACTGGGATTGATATTTTGGCTCTTTTATTTTTACCTAAAGTACAATAACTTTTACCATTTTAATTTGTTTTAATAGTATATTGACAGTATTGTTTTCTTTCAAAAATCCACTTCATTTTCTTTACCCTATTATTAAAATGGTAATTGACAAAAACAAACTACATTGTCAGCAGAAGATCAATACAAAATGTACAAGTGATATATTAAAATCATCTTTCCAGCTTGAATTTCAATGATGCATTGGGGCAACGATTTTGTGAGAAACATCTTCACCCTTAAATAAAGATTTTCTTAATTCATTACCTGTGTGCTAATTAGATATCACCTTGTTTTCACATTAAACAGACTTCCACATGAGAAAGCAGCAAGGATGCAGTGGCGTTAATGTTTCCTGGTTTCAACCTGTATTATTTCAGTAGACATTGAAATGAGGATGCATCTTGCTGCCTTTCCAATGAAGCAAGTTTAATTTAGTAATAGGTGAAAAACCATCCCTACAAAGGTGTTAATCAGAGACTTGGCTTTGTGGACACTTTTCAGAGAACAAATTTGTTAGCATAAAAATAAAGCCAGAAAATGAAGAGCTGTTTAATCACGCAATTAGATTTTTTTGCCAGCATATTTCTTTTTCTCTGCAACCCACTGCTAAATTGTGCTTCCTAGATGTTTTTATAAAATCACTGAATCAAATCTAACTCTGATTACATCTGAGAAGGCCAGGTACCCTACACAATAACAGGGGGTATGAAATTTGACTTGTCTACTTAAAGATCACCAAAATCTGATAACAAGGTCAATTACGTCCCTGGGTGGGATTGAACCACCAACCTTTTGGTTAATAGCCGTACACACTAACTGATTGCGCCACAGAGACACTTTGCAAAAGTACATCCTGACAAATGCTAATAAGCATTCATCTAAAACGTTTCCTAGAAAAACTTAAAAAAGTCAATAATCTGGAGAGTTTTTGTAAGATGTTTCTTCTATCAACCAACGAAGAAACACATTGGTACTTTCCCATGATGAGTGAGTGCTTCAGGATCTCTTGCACTTACATGTGCAGCAGAGTACAGCAATGGAAGCTTGCTGGGCCCATAACCCAGAGGTAGGCAGATTGAAACTATCCTCTGCTATATGCATTTTTTTTTTGTTAATTAAAGTAATCCAAAACTGGGATTGATATTTTGGCTCTTTTATTTTTACCTAAAGTACAATAACTTTTACCATTTTAATTTGTTTTAATAGTATATTGACAGTATTGTTTTCTTTCAAAAATCCACTTCATTTTCTTTACCCTATTATTAAAATGGTAATTGACAAAAACAAACTACATTGTCAGCAGAAGAGCAATACAAAATGTACAAGTGATATATTAAAATCATCTTTCCAGCTTGAATTTCAATGATGCATTGGGGCAACGATTTTGTGAGAAACATCTTCACCCTTAAATAAAGATTTTCTTAATTCATTACCTGTGTGCTAATTAGATATCACCTTGTTTTCACATTAAACAGACTTCCACATGAGAAAGCAGCAAGGATGCAGTGGCGTTAATGTTTCCTGGTGTCAACCTGTATTATTTCAGTAGACATTGAAATGAGGATGCATCTTGCTGCCTTTCCAATGAAGCAAGTTTAATTTAGTAATAGGTGAAAAACCATCCCTACAAAGGTGTTAATCAGAGACTTTGCTTTGTGGACACTTTTCAGAGAACAAATTTGTTAGCATAAAAATAAAGCCAGAAAACGAAGAGCTGTTTAATCACTCAATTGAATTTTTCTGCCAGCATATTTCTTTTTCTCTGCAACCCACTGCTAAATTGTGCTTCCTAGCTGTTTTTATAAAATCACTGAATCAAATCTAACTCTGATTACATCAGAGAAGGCCAGGTACCCTACACCATAACAAAGGGTTTGAAATTTTGACTTGTCTACTTAAAGATCACCAAAATCTAATAACAAGGTCAATTACGTACCTGGGTGGGATTGAACCACCAACCTTTTGGTTAATAGCCCTACACACTAACTGATTGCGCCACAGAGACACATTGCAAAAGTATATACTGACAAGGGCTAATAAGCATTCATCTAAAACGTTTCCTAGAAAAACTTTAAAAAGTCAATAATCTGGAGAGTTTTTGTAAGATGTTTCTTCCATCAACCAACGAAGAAACACATTGGTACTTTCCCATGATGAGTGAGTGCTTCAGGATCTCTTGCACTTACATGTGCAGCAGAGTACAGCAATGGAAGCATGCTGGGCCCATAACCCAGAGGTAGGCAGATTGAAACTATCCTCTGCTATATGCATTTTTTTTTGTTAATTAAAGTAATCCAAAACTGGGATTGATATTTTGGCTCTTTTATTTTTACTTAAAGTACAATAACTTTTACCATTTTAATTTGTTTTAATAGTATATTGACAGTATTGTTTTCTTTCAAAAATCCACTTCATTTTCTTTACCCTATTATTAAAATGGTAATTGACAAAAACAAACTACATTGTCACCAGAAGAGCAATACAAAATGTACAAGTGATATATTAAAATCATCTTTCCAGCTTGAATTTCAATGATGCATTGGGGCAACGATTTTGTGAGAAACATCTTCACCCTTAAATAAAGATTTTCTTAATTCCTTACCTGTGTGATAATTAGATATCACCTTGTTTTCGCATTAAACAGACTTCCACATGAGAAAGCAGCAAGGATGCAGTGGCGTTAATGTTTCCTGGTGTCAACTTGTATTATTTCAGTAGACATTGAAATGAGGATGCATCTTGCTGCCTTTCCAATGAAGCAAGTTTAATTTAGTAATAGGTGAAAAACCATCCTTACAAAGGTGTTAATCAGAGACTTGGCTTTGTGGACACTTTTCAGAGAACAAATTTGTTAGCATAAAAATAAAGCCAGAAAATGAAGAGCTGTTTAATCACTCAATTGGATTTTTCTGCCAGCATATTTTTTTTCTCTGCAAACCACTGCTAAATTGTGCTTCCTAGCTGTTTTTATAAAATCAATGAATCAAATCTAACTCTGATTACATCAGAGAAGGCCAGGTACCCTACACCATAAGAGGGGGTTTGAAATTTTGACTTGTCTACTTAAAGATCACCAAAATCTGATAACAAGATCAATTACATCCTTGGGTGGGATTGAACCACCAACCTTTTAGTTAATAGCCGTACACACTAACTGATTGGGCCACAGAGACACTTTGCGAAAGTGCATACTAACAAAGGCTAATAAACATTCATCTAAAACGTTTCCTAGAAAAACTTTAAAAAGTCAATAATCTGGAGAGTTTTTGTAAGATGTTTCTTCCATCAACCAACGAAGAAACACATTGGTACTTTCCCATGATGAGTGAGTGCTTCAGGATCTCTTGCACTTACATGTGCAGCAGAGTACAGCAATGGAAGCATGCTGGGCTCATAACCCAGAGGTAGGCAGATTGAAACTATCCTCTGCTGTATGCTTTTTTTTTTTAATTAAAGTAATCCAAAACTGGGATTGATATTTTGGCTCTTTTATTTTTACTTAAAGTACAATAACTTTTACCATTTTAATTTGTTTTAATAGTATATTGACAGTATTGTTTTCTTTCAAAAATCCACTTCATTTTCTTTACCCTATTATTAAAATGGTAATTGACAAAAACAAACTACATTGTCACCAGAAGAGCAATACAAAATGTACAAGTGATATATTAAAATCATCTTTCCAGCTTGAATTTCAATGATGCATTGGGGCAACGATTTTGTGAGAAACATCTTCACCCTTAAATAAAGATTTTCTTAATTCCTTACCTGTGTGCTAATTAGATATCACCTTGTTTTCGCATTAAACAGACTTCCACATGAGAAAGCAGCAAGGATGCAGTGGCGTTAATGTTTCCTGGTGTCAACTTGTATTATTTCAGTAGACATTGAAATGAGGATGCATCTTGCTGCCTTTCCAATGAAGCAAGTTTAATTTAGTAATAGGTGAAAAACCATCCCTACAAAGGTGTTAATCAGAGACTTGGCTTTGTGGACACTTTTCAGAGAACAAATTTGTTAGCATAAAAATAAAGCCAGAAAATGAAGAGCTGTTTAATCACTCAATTGGATTTTTTTTGCCAGCATATTTTTTTTCTCTGCAACCCACTGCTAAATTGTGCTTCCTAGCTGTTTTTTATAAAATCACTGAATCAAATCTAACTCTGATTACATCAGAGAAGGCCAGGTACCCTACACAATAAGAGGGGGTTTGAAATTTTGACTTGTCTACTTAAATATCACCAAAATCTGATCACAAGGTCAATTACGTTCCTGGGTGGGATTGAACCACAAACCTTTTGGTTAATAGCCTTACACACTAACCAATTGCACCACAGAGACACTTTGCAAAAAGTGCATACTGACAAAGGCTAATAAGCATTCATCAAGAACGTTTCCTAGAAAAACTTTAAAAAGTCAATAATCTGGAGAGTTTTTGTAAGATGTTTCTTCCATCAACCAATGAAGAAACACATTGGTACTTTCCCATGATGAGTGAGTGCTTCAGGATCTCTTGCACTTACATGTGCAGCAGAGTACTGCAATGGAAACATGCTGGGCCCATAACCCAGAGATAGGCAGATTGAAACTATCCTTTGCTAATTCTGCACCACCAAATTCAAGGTATGTGCAAAACATGGGACGTGCTGGAATTTGCCCATATTTAATGCACACACAATATTGCTGGCGTTGTCCGATGCCACAAATCCACAGGAGAGTCCAATTGGGGTAAGCCCTTCCGCGATGATCTTCCTCAGTTGCCGTAAGAGGTTTTCAGCTGTGTGCGTATTCTGGAAACCGGTGATACAAAGCGTAGCCTGCCTAGGAAAGAGTTGGCGTTTGCGAGATGCTGCTACTGGTGCCGCCGCTGCTGTTCTTGCGGCGGGAGTCCATACATCTACCCAGTGGGCTGTCACAGTCATATAGTCCTGACCCTGCCCTGCTCCACTTGTCCACATGTCCGTGGTTAAGTGGACATTGGGTACAACTGCATTTTTTAGGACACTGGTGAGTCTTTTTCTGACGTCCGTGTACATTCTCGGTATCGCCTGCCTAGAGAAGTGGAACCTAGATGGTATTTGGTAAACGGGGGCACACTACCTCAAGAAATTGTCTAGTTCCCTGTGAACTAACGGCGGATACCGGACGCACGTCTAACACCAACATAGTTGTCAAGGCCTCAGTTATCCGCTTTGCAACAGGATGACTGCTGTGATATTTCATCTTCCTCGCAAAGGACTGTTGGACAGTCAATTGCTTGGTGGAAGTAGTAAAAGTGGGCTTACGACTTCCCCTCTGGGATGACCATCGACTCCCAGCAGCAACAACAGCAGCGCCAGCAGCAGTAGGCGTTACACGCAAGGATGCATCGGAGGAATACCAGGCAGGAGAGGACTCGTCAGAATTGCCAGTGACATGGCCTGCAGGACTATTGGCATTCCTGGGGAAGGAGGAAATTGACACTGAGGGAGTTGGTGGGGTGGTTTGCGTGAGCTTGGTTACAAGAGGAAGGGATTTACTGGTCAGTGGACTGCTTCCGCTGTCGCCCAAAGTTTTTGAACTTGTCACTGACTTATTATGAATGCGCTGCAGGTGACGTATAAGGGAGGATGTTCCGAGGTGGTTAACGTCCTTACCCCTACTTATTACAGCTTGACAAAGGCAACACACGGCTTGACACCTGTTGTCCGCATTTCTGTTGAAATACTTCCACACCGAAGAGCTGATTTTTTTGGTATTTTCACCAGGCATGTCAATGGCCATATTCCTCCCACGGACAACAGGTGTCTCCCCGGGTGCCTGACTTAAACAAACCACCTCACCATCAGAATCCTCCTGGTCAATTTCCTCGCCAGCGCCAGCAACACCCATATCCTCCTCATCCTGGTGTACTTCAACACTGACATCTTCAGTCTGACTATCAGGAACTGGACTGCGTGCTCCTTCCAGCACTTGCAGGGGGCGTGCAAATGGTGGAAGGCGCATGCTCTTCACGTCCAGTGTTGGGAAGGTCAGGCATCGCAACCGACACAATTGGACTCTCCTTGTGGATTTGGGATTTCGAAGAACGCACAGTTCTTTGCTGTGCTTTTGCCAGCTTGAGTCTTTTCATTTTTCTAGCGAGAGGCTGAGTGCTTCCATCCTCATGTGAAGCTGAACCACTAGCCATGAACATAGGCCAGGGCCTCAGCCGTTCCTTGCCACTCCGTGTGGTAAATGGCATATTGGCAAGTTTACGCTTCTCCTCCGACAATTTTATTTTAGATTTTTGAGTCCTTTTTTTACTGATATTTGGTGTTTTGGATTTTACATGCTCTGTACTATGACATTGGGCATCGGCCTTGGCAGACAACGTTGCTGGCATTTCATCGTCTCGGCCATGACTAGTGGCAGCAGCTTCAGCACGAGGTGGAAGTCGATCTTGATCTTTCCCTATTTTTGGAACCTCAACATTTTTTTTCTCCATATTTTAATAGGCACAACTAAAAGGCACCTCAGGTAAACAATGGAGATGGATGGATACTAGTATACTTATGGATGACGAGCGACTGCCGACACAGAGGTAGCTACAGCCGTGGACTACCGTACTGTGTCTGCTGCTAATATAGACTGGATGATAATGAGATAAAATTAAAATATATATATATCACACTAGTATTGCAGCCGGACAGGTATATATTATGTAATGACGGACCTGCTGGACACTGTCTGTCAGCACTGCAGACTCCTAAAGTAAGCTACTAGTATCAAGAAGATAGAAAAAAAAAAAAACCACGGGTAGGTGGTATACAATTATGGATGGACGAGCGACTGCCGACACAGAGGTAACTACAGCCGTGGACTACCGTACTGTGTCTGCTGCTAATATAGACTGGATGATAATGAGATAAAATGAAAATATATATATATCACACTAGTACTGCAGCCGGACAGGTATATATTATGTAATGACGGACCAGCTGGACACTGTCTGTCAGCACTGCAGACTCCTAAAGTAAGCTACTAGTATCAAGAAGATAGAAAAAAAAAACCCACGGGTAGGTGGTATACAATTATGGATGGACGAGCGACTGCCGACACAGAGGTAGCTACAGCCGTGGACTACCGTACTGTGTCTGCTGCTAATATAGACTGGATGATAATGAGATAAAATTAAAATATATATATATCACACTAGTACTGCAGCCGGACAGGTATATATTATGCAATGACGGACCTGCTGGACACTGTCTGTCAGCACTGCAGACTCCTAAAGTAAGCTACTAGTATCAAGAAGATAGAAAAAAAAAAAAAACACGGGTAGGTGGTATACAATTATGGATGGACGAGCGACTGCCGACACAGAGGTAGCTACAGCCGTGGACTACCGTACTGTGTCTGCTGCTAATATAGACTGGATGATAATGAGATAAAATTAAAATATATATCACACTAGTACTGCAGCCGGACAGGTATATATATTATGTAATGACGGACCTGCTGGACACTGTCTGTCAGCACTGCAGACTCCTAAAGTAAGCTACTAGTATCAAGAAGATAGAAAAAAAAAAACCACGGGTAGGTGGTATACAATTATGGATGGACGAGCGACTGCCGACACAGAGGTAGCTACAGCCGTGGACTACCGTACTGTGTCTGCTGCTAATATAGACTGGATGATAATGAGATAAAATTAAAATATATATATATTATATATCACACTAGTACTGCAGCCGGACAGGTATATATTATGTAATGACGGACCTGCTGGACACTGTCTGTCAGACTCAGCACTGCAGACTCCTAAAGTAAGCTACTAGTATCAAGAAGATAGAAAAAAAAAACCCACGGGTAGGTGGTATACAATTATGGATGGACGAGCGACTGCCGACACAGAGGTAGCTACAGCCGTGGACTACCGTACTGTGTCTGCTGCTAATATAGACTGGATGATAATGAGATAAAATTAAAATATATATATATATCACACTAGTACTGCAGCCGGACAGGTATATATTATGTAATGACGGACCTGCTGGACACTGTCTGCAGAATGCGTTTATAAAAACACCACACGACGAGTATTTAACTTTTTCAGGCAGACAATCACAATATACTGGTGGTCAGCAGACAATCACAATACTGGTGGTCAGTGGTCACTGGTCAGTCACACTGGCAGTGGCACTCTGGCAGCAAAAGTGTGCACTGTACTTAAAATATGTACTCCTGCTATAACTGCTCCCCAGTCTCCCCCACAATTAAGCTGTGTGAGCAGTGAGCACTCAGCACAGTCAGATAATGATATACAGTATTACATATAATGCAGCACACTGGGCTGAGCACAGATATGGTATGTGACTGTGTCACACTGTGTATCGTTTTTTTTCAGGCAGAGAACGGATTAATTAAACTGGTGGTCACTGGTCACACTATCAGCAGCAAGTAGTACTCCTCCTAATAATATGCTCCCCAAAATTTGTGTCTCTCTCTAGTACTCTAGTCTAAACGGAGAGGACGCCAGCCACGCCCTCTCCCTATCAATCTCAATGCACGTGTGAAAATGGCGGCGACGCGCGGCTCCTTATATAGAATCCGAGTCTCGCGATAGAATACGAGCCTCGCGAGAATCCGACAGCGGGATGATGACGTTCGGGCGCGCTCGGGTTAACCGAGCAAGGCGGGAAGATCCGAGTCGCTCGGCCCCGTGTAAAAAAACCTGAAGTTCGGGCGGGTTCGGATTCTGAGGAACCGAACCCGCTCATCTCTACCCTCTATACAGTACACTGACCTCTATATACCTGCTAGTACATCCCTGATGCCTATATTCCCTAAGCTAAATCCCAGACGCCTCTATTCCCTACGCTACATCCCTGACGCCTCTATTCCCTATGCTAACATCCCTGACGCCTCTATACCCTACGCTACATCCCTGATGCCTCTATTCCCTACGCTACATTCCTGATGCCTCTATAACCTACGCTACATCCCTGACGCCTCTATACCCTACGCTACATCCCTGACGCCTCTATACAGTACAATGCATTACTGATCCCTCTAGACCATACATCCTCATTACATCAGAGAGATAGTGAAACACTGGAAAAAATAAGAATTTACTTACCGATAATTCTATTTCTCATAGTCCGTAGTGGATGCTGGGGACTCCGTAAGGACCATGGGGAATAGCGGCTCCGCAGGAGACTGGGCACATCTAAAGAAAGCTTTAGGACTAGCTGGTGTGCACTGGCTCCTCCCCCTATGACCCTCCTCCAAGCCTCAGTTAGGATATGTGCCCGGACGAGCGTACACAATAAGGAAGGATTTTGAATCCCGGGTAAGACTCATACCAGCCACACCGATCACACCGTATAACTTGTGATCTGAACCCAGTTAACAGTATGATAACAGAGGAGCCTCTGAAAAGATGGCTCCCAACAATAATAACCCGATTTTTGTAACAATAACTATGTACAAGTATTGCAGACAATCCGCACTTGGGATGGGCGCCCAGCATCCACTACGGACTATGAGAAATAGAATTATCGGTAAGTAAATTCTTATTTTCTCTAACGTCCTAAGTGGATGCTGGGGACTCCGTAAGGACCATGGGGATTATACCAAAGCTCCCAAACGGGCGGGAGAGTGCAGATGACTCTGCAGCACCGAATGAGAGAACTCCAGGTCCTCCTCAGCCAGGGTATCAAATTTGTAGAATTTAGCAAACGTGTTTGCCCCTGACCAAGTAGCTGCTCGGCAAAGTTGTAAAGCCGAGACCCCTCGGGCAGCCGCCCAAGATGAGCCCACTTTCCTTGTGGAACGGGCTTTTACAGATTTTAGCTGTGGCAGGCCTGCCACAGAATGTGCAAGCTGAATTGCACTACAATCCAACGAGCAATAGTCTGCTTAGAAGCAGAAACACCCAGCATGTTGGGTGCATACAGGATAAACAGCGAGTCAGATTTCCTGACTCCAGCCGTCCTGGAAACATCTTTTTCAGGGCCCTGACAACATCCAGCAACCTGGATTCCTCCAAGTCCCTAGTAGCCGCAGGCACCACAATAGGTTGGTTCAGGTGAAAACGCTGGAACCACCTTAGGGAGAAACTGAGGACGAGTCCTCAATTCCGCCCTGTCCGAATGGAAAATCAGATAAGGGCTTTCACAGGATAAAGCGCCAATTCTGACACGCGCCTGGCCGAGGCCAGGGCCAACAGCATGACCACTTTCCATGTGAGATATTTTAACTCCACAGATTTAAGTGGTTCAAACCAATGTGACTTTTGGAACCCAAGCTACATTGAGATCCCAAATTGCCACTGGAGGCACAAAAGGAGGCTGTATATGCAGTACCCCTTTTACAAACGTCTAAACTTCAGGGACTGAAGCTAGTTCTTTTTTGGAAGAAAATTGACAGGGCCGAAATCTGAACCTTAATGGACCCCAATTTCAGGCCCATAAACACTCCTGTTTGCAGGAAATGTAGGAATCGACCCAGTTGAATTTCCTCCGTCGGGCCTCACTACGCAACATATTTTCGCCAATTGCGGTGATAATGTTTTTTGCGGTTACATCCTTCCTGGCTATTGATCAGGATAGGGATGACTTCATCCGGAATGCCTTTTTTCCTTCAGGATCCGGTGTTCAACCGCCATGCCGTCAAACGCAGCCGCGGTAAGTCTTGGAACAGACAGGGTCCTTGCTGGAGCAGGTCCCTTCTTAGAGGTAGAGGCCACGGATCCTCCGCGAGCATCTCTTGAAGTTCCGGTTACCAAGTCCTTCTTGGCCAATCCGGAGCCACGAATATAGTGCTTTCTCCTCTCCATCTTATCAATCTCAGTACCTTGGGTATGAGAGGCAGAGGAGGGAACACATATACTGACTGGTACACCCACGGTGTTACCAGAGCATCTACAACTATTGCCTGAGGGTCTCTTGACCTGGCGCAATACCTGTCGAGTTTTTTAATCATGTGGACGACTTCTGGGTGAAGTCCCCACTCTCCCGGGTGGAGGTCGTGCTGAGGAAGTCTGCTTCCCAGTTGTCCACTCCCGGAATGAATACTATTGACAGTGCTATCACATGATTTTCCGCCCAGCGAAGAATCCTTGCAGCTTCTGCCATTGCCCTCCTGCTTCTTGTGCCACCCTGTCTGTTTACGTGGGTGACTGCCATGATGTTGTCCGACTGGATCAACACCGGCTGACCTTGAAGCAGAGGTCTTGCTAAGCTTAGAGCATTGTAAATGGCCCTTAGCTTCAGGATATTTATGTGAAGTGATGTATCGCGGCTTGACCCTAAGCCCTGGATATTCCTTCCCTGTGTGACTGCTCCCCAGCCTCGCAGTCCTGAATGCCGAATCTGCGGCCCTCTAGAAGATGAGCACTCTGCAACCACCACAGGATGGATACCCTTGTCCTTGGTGACAGGGTTATCCGCTGATGCATCTGAAAATGCGACCCGGACCATTTG
Source organism: Pseudophryne corroboree (assembly GCF_028390025.1). Lineage (NCBI taxonomy): Eukaryota > Metazoa > Chordata > Amphibia > Anura > Myobatrachidae > Pseudophryne > Pseudophryne corroboree. The sequence goes on from NW_026970181.1 coordinate 371,413, forward strand.
TCCAGTAGGTTCCACTGGAAAGTTCTTGCGTGGAATCTAATGAATGGGATTGCTTCGTATGAAGCCATCATTTTTTTCCCAGAACCCTTGTGCATTGATGCACTGAGACTTGGTTCGGTTTTAGGAGGTTCCTGATTAGCTCGGATAACTCCCTGGCTTTCTCTTCCGGGAGAAACACCTTTTTTCTGGACTGTGTCCAGGATCATCCCTAGGAAACAGAAGACAAGTCGTCGGAACCAGCTGCGATTTTGGAATATTGAGAATCCAATCGTGCTGCCGCAACACTACCTGAGATAGTGCTACACCGACCTCCAACTGTTCCCTGGATCTTACCCTTATCAGGGAATCGTCCAAGTAAGGGATAACTAAAATTCCCTTCCTTCGAAGGGATATCATTTCGTCCATTACCTTGGTAAAGACCCGGGGTGCCGTGGACCATCCCTACGGCAGCGTCTGAACTGATAGTGACAGTTCTGTACCATAACCTGAGGTACCCTTGGTGAGAAGGGTACATTTTGACATGAAGGTAAGCATCCTTGATGTCCCGAGACATCATGTAGTCCCCTTCTTCCAGGTTCGCAATCACTACTCTGAGTGACTCAATCTTGAATTTGAACCTCTGTATGTAAGTGTTCAAAGATTTTAGATTTTAGATTTAGAATCGGTCTCACCTAGCCGTCTGGCTTCGGTACCACAATAGTGTGGAATAATACCCCGTTCCCTGTTGCAGGAGGGGTACCTTGATTATCACCTGCTGGGAATACAGCTTGTGAATGGCTTCCAAAACTGCCTCCCTGTCAGAGGGAGACGTCGGTAAAGCCAACTTTTGGAAACGGCGAGGGGGAGACGTCTCGAATTCCAATATGTACCCCTGAGATATTACCTGAAGGATCCAGGGGTCTACTTGCGAGTGAGCCCACTGCGCACTGATATTCATTGAGAACGGGCCCCCACCGTGCCTGAGCTTGTATAGCCCTAGCGTCATACTGAGGGCTTGGCAGAGGCGGGAAAGGGTTTCTGTTCCTGGGAACTGGCTGATCTCTGCAGCCTTTTTCCTCTCCGTCTGTCACGAGCAGAAAAGAGGAACCTTTTGTCCGCTTGCCAACAAAGGACTGCGCCTGATAATACGGCGTCTTATTTTGAGAGGCGACCTGGGGTACAAACGTGGATTTCCCAGCTGTTGCCGTGGCCACCAGGTCTAAAGGACCGACCCCAAATGTCCCCTTTCAAAGGCAATACTTCCAAATGCCGTTTGGAATCCGCATCACCTGACCATTTTACTGGTAGAATTGGACAACGCACTTATACTTGATGCCAGTCGGCAATTATTCCGCTGTGCATCATGCATATATAGAAATGCATCTTTTAAATGCTCTATAGGCAATAATATACTATCCTTATCTAGGATATCAATATTTCCAGTCAGGGAATCCGACCATGCCAACCCAGCACTGCACCTCCAGGCTGAGGCGATAGCTGGTCGCAGTATAACACCAGTATGTGTGTAAATACATTTTTGGATACCCTCCTGCTTTCTATCAGCAGGATCCTTAAGGGCGGCCATCTCATGAGAGGGTAGAGCCCTTGTTCTTACAAGCGTGTGAGCGCCTTATCCCCCCTAGGGGGTGTTTCCCAACGCACCCTAACCTCTGGCGGGAAAGGGTATGCAGCCAATACTTTTTAAGAAATTATCAAGTGTTATCGGGGGGAAACCCACGCATCATCACACACCTCATTTTATTTTTCAGATTTAGGAAAACTACAGGTAGTTTTTCCCCCACCGAACATAATACCCCTTTTTGGTGGTACTCGTATTATCAGAAATGTATAAAAACATTTTCCATTGTATCAATCATGTAACGTGTGGCCCTACTGGAAATCACGGTTGTCTCTTCACCGTCGACACAGGAGTCAGTATCCGTGTCGGCGTCTGTATCTGCCATCTGAGGTAACGGCCGCTTTAGAGCCCCTGACGGCCTATGAGACGTCTGGACAGGCACAAGCTGAGTAGCCGGCTGTCTCATGTCAACCACTGTTTTTATATAGAGCTGACACTGTCATGTAATTTTCAACAGTACATCCACTCAGGTGTCGACCCCCTAGGGGGTGACATCACTGTTACAGACACTCTGCTCCGTCTCAACATCATTTTTCTCCTCATATATGTCGACACAAACGTACCGACACACAGCACACACACAGGGAATGCTCTGATAGAGGACAGGACCCCACTAGCCATTTGGGGAGACAGAGAGAGAGTATGCCAGCACACACCAGAGCGCTATATATATACAGGGATAACCTTATATAAGTGTTTTTCCCCTTATAGCTGCTGTATGTTTTAATACTGCGCCTAATTAGTGCCCCCCTCTCTTTTTTAACCCTTTCTGTAGTGTAGTGACTGCAGGGGAGAGCCAGGGGAGCTTCCCTTCAACTGAGCTGTGAGGGAAAATGGCGCCAGTGTGCTGAGGAGATAGGCTCCGCCCCCTTTCCGGCGGCCTTATCTCCCGTTTTTTTGTATATTTTGGCAGGGGTTAAATGCATCCATATAGCCCAGGAGCTATATGTGATGTATTTTTTGCCATGTAAGGTATTTCTGTCGTGTTTTATTGCGTCTCAGGGCGCCCCCCCCAGCGCCCTGCACCCTCAGTGACCGGAGTATGAAGTGTGCTGAGAGCAATGGCGCACAGCTGCAGTGCTGTGCGCTACCTTATTGAAGACAGGAACGTCTTCTGCCGCCGATTTTTCCGGACCTCTTCGCTCTTCTGGCTCTGTAAGGGGGCCGGCGGCGCGGCTCCGGGACCCATCCAGGCTGGACCTGTGATCGTCCCTCTGGAGCTAATGTCCAGTAGCCAAGAAGCCCAATCCACTCTGCACACAGGTGAGTTCGCTTCTTCTCCCCTTAGTCCCTCGATGCAGTGAGCCTGTTGCCAGCAGGTCTCACTGAAAATAACAAACCTAAACTAAAACTTTCACTAAGAAGCTCAGGAGAGCCCCTAGTGTGCACCCTTCTCGTCGGGCACAGAAATCTAACTGAGGCTTGGAGGAGGGTCATAGGGGGAGGAGCCAGTGCACACCAGCTAGTCCTAAAGCTTTCTTTAGATGTGCCCAGTCTCCTGCGGAGCTGCTATTCCCCATGGTCCTTACGGAGTCCCCAGCATCCACTTAGGACGTTAGAGAAAATAAGGATAAAGTGGACTACAGAAACTGATGCTCTAACCAAAGGAGAGAGAGAGAGAGAGAGAAAAGCACAAGGGAAAGTGGGCAATCGGAACACCATAGAGAGAGGAGAGATAGAAATGCCTGAAAAAGTAAAGGGGGTTGGGTATGGCATCCGGCGCTCGGGATTCCAGCAGTCACATGATACCTAATCCTAATCCTAACCCTCTGGGGGGGTGGCGGATAGGGCTAACCCTCAGGGGGTGGCAGCTAGGACTAACCCCCCCCACCTCCTAGTGCCTTCCCTAACACCCCCTCCCCCGGTCCTAACCCTCCCTCCAATACTCGCCTTCGGGATGTTGGCTGTCTGTGTGCCGGCACCAGTCTCCCAAGTGGTGTCAGGATTCCAACATCGGTCAAATGACCGCCGGTATACCGTCTGCCGGGATGGTAAATGTATCCTGAGGACAGGTAGTGAGTGTGGAGGGATAGGTGGTTCAGTAAAATGTAACAGCTCAAACTGCGATCATTCACTGATAAATTGATTTATAGCTCTCCCTTTTTAACCATTGCAGTCATAAAAGCAATGTTTTTTAAACTTTTAAATAAAGCTTGTTAGCATCCCCAGCACACTGTATATGCTGGGAGATGTAGTTCTCAATATGAAAACATTTAATTACTGTATGAACTAGAGATGAGCGGGTTCGGTTTCTTTGAATCCGAACCCGCACGAACTTCACTTTTTTTTTCACGGGTCCGAGCGACTCGGATCTTCCCGCCTTGCTCGGTTAACCCGAGCGCGCCCGAACGTCATCATGACGCTGTCGGATTCTCGCGAGACTCGGATTCTATATAAGGAGCCGCGCGTCGCCGCCATTTTCACACGTGCATTGAGATTGATAGGGAGAGGACGTGGCTGGCGTCCTCTCCATTAGAATAGATTAGAAGAGAGAGAGAGAGATTGTGCAGACAGAGTTTACCACAGTGACCAGTGCAGTTGTTGTTAAGTTAACTTTTATTTAATATATCCGTTCTCTGCTATATCCGTTCTCTGCCTGAAAAAAACGATACACAGCAGTCACACAGTGTGACTCAGTCTGTGTGCACTCAGCTCAGCCCAGTGTGCTGCACATCAATGTATAAAAGCTTATAATAATTGTGGGGGAGACTGGGGAGCACTGCAGGTTGTTATAGCAGGAGCCAGGAGTACATAATATTATATTAATTTAAAATTAAACAGTGCACACTTTTGCTGCAGGAGTGCCACTGCCAGTGTGACTAGTGGTGACCAGTGCCTGACCACCAGTATAGTAGTATATTGTTGTATACTATCTCTTTATCAACCAGTCTATATTAGCAGCAGACACAGTACAGTGCGGTAGTTCACTGCTGTGGCTACCTCTGTGTCGGCAGTCGGCACTCGGCAGGCAGTCCGTCCATCCATAATTGTATAATTATATACCACCTAACCGTGGTATTTTTTTTTCTTTCTTTATACCGTCGTCATAGTCATACTAGTTGTTACGAGTATACTACTATCTCTTTATCAACCAGTGTACAGTGCGGTAGTTCACGGCTGTGGCTACCTCTGTGTCGGCAGTCGGCAGGCAGTCCGTCCATCCATAATTGTATTATAATATATACCACCTAACCGTGGTTTTTTTTTCATTCTTTATACCGTCATAGTGTCATACTAGTTGTTACGAGTATACTACTATCTCTTTATCAACCAGTGTACAGTGCGGTAGTTCACGGCTGTGGCTACCTCTGTGTCGGCAGTCGGCAGGCAGTCCGTCCATCCATAATTGTATTATAATATATACCACCTAACCGTGGTTTTTTTTTTCATTCTTTATACCGTCATAGTCAGTCATACTAGTTGTTACGAGTATACTACTATCTCTTTATCAACCAGTGTACAGTGCGGTAGTTCACGGCTGTGGCTACCTCTGTGTCGGAACTCGGCAGGCAGTCCGTCCATCCATAATTGTATTACAATATATACCACCTAACCGTGGTTTTTTTTTCATTCTTTATACCGTCATAGTCAGTCATACTAGTTGTTACGAGTATACTACTATCTCTTTATCAACCAGTGTACAGTGCGGTAGTTCACGGCTGTGGCTACCTCTGTGTCGGCACTCGGCAGGCAGTCCGTCCAACCATAATTGTATTATAATATATACCACCTAACCGTGGTTTTTTTTTCATTCTTTATACCGTCGTCATACTAGTTGTTACGAGTATACTACTATCTCTTTATCAACCAGTGTACAGTGCGGTAGTTCACGGCTGTGGCTACCTCTGTGTCGGCACTCGGCAGGCAGTCCGTCCATCCATAATTGTATTATATACCACCTAACCGTGGTTTTTTTATACCACCTAACCGTGGCAGTCCGTCCATAATTGTATACTAGTATCCAATCCATCCATCTCCATTGTTTACCTGAGGTGCCTTTTAGTTCTGCCTATAAAATATGGAGAACAAAAAAGTTGAGGTTCCAAAATTAGGGAAAGATCAAGATCCACTTCCACCTCGTGCTGAAGCTGCTGCCACTAGTCATGGCCGAGACGATGAAATGCCAGCAACGTCGTCTGCCAAGGCCGATGCCCAATGTCATAGTACAGAGCATGTCAAATCCAAAACACCAAATATCAGAAAAAAAAGGACTCCAAAACCTAAAATAAAATTGTCGGAGGAGAAGCGTAAACTTGCCAATATGCCATTTACCACACGGAGTGGCAAGGAACGGCTGAGGCCCTGGCCTATGTTCATGGCTAGTGGTTCAGCTTCACATGAGGATGGAAGCACTCAGCCTCTCGCTAGAAAACTGAAAAGACTCAAGCTGGCAAAAGCACCGCAAAGAACTGTGCGTTCTTTGAAATCCCAAATCCACAAGGAGAGTCCAATTGTGTCGGTTGCGATGCCTGACCTTCCCAACACTGGACGTGAAGAGCATGCGCCTTCCACCATTTGCACGCCCCCTGCAAGTGCTGGAAGGAGCACCCGCAGTCCAGTTCCTGATAGTCAGATTGAAGATGTCAGTGTTGAAGTACACCAGGATGAGGAGGATATGGGTGTTGCTGGCGCTGGGGAGGAAATTGACCAGGAGGATTCTGATGGTGAGGTGGTTTGTTTAAGTCAGGCACCCGGGGAGACACCTGTTGTCCGTGGGAGGAATATGGCCGTTGACATGCCAGGTGAAAATACCAAAAAAATCAGCTCTTCGGTGTGGAGGTATTTCACCAGAAATGCGGACAACAGGTGTCAAGCCGTGTGTTCCCTTTGTCAAGCTGTAATAAGTAGGGGTAAGGACGTTAACCACCTCGGAACATCCTCCCTTATACGTCACCTGCAGCGCATTCATAATAAGTCAGTGACAAGTTCAAAAACTTTGGGTGACAGCGGAAGCAGTCCACTGACCAGTAAATCCCTTCCTCTTGTAACCAAGCTCACGCAAACCACCCCACCAACTCCCTCAGTGTCAATTTCCTCCTTCCCCAGGAATGCCAATAGTCCTGCAGGCCATGTCACTGGCAAGTCTGACGAGTCCTCTCCTGCCTGGGATTCCTCCGATGCATCCTTGCGTGTAACGCCTACTGCTGCTGGCGCTGCTGTTGTTGCCGCTGGGAGTCGATGGTCATCCCAGAGGGGAAGTCGTAAGCCCACTTGTACTACTTCCAGTAAGCAATTGACTGTTCAACAGTCCTTTGCGAGGAAGATGAAATATCACAGCAGTCATCCTACTGCAAAGCGGATAACTGAGTCCTTGACAACTATGTTGGTGTTAGACGTGCGTCCGGTATCCGCCGTTAGTTCACAGGGAACTAGACAATTTATTGAGGCAGTGTGCCCCCGTTACCAAATACCATCTAGGTTCCACTTCTCTAGGCAGGCGATACCGAGAATGTACACGGACGTCAGAAAAAGACTCACCAGTGTCCTAAAAAATGCAGTTGTACCCAATGTCCACTTAACCACGGACATGTGGACAAGTGGAGCAGGGCAGGGTCAGGACTATATGACTGTGACAGCCCACTGGGTAGATGTATGGACTCCCGCCGCAAGAACAGCAGCGGCGGCACCAGTAGCAGCATCTCGCAAACGCCAACTCTTTCCTAGGCAGGCTACGCTTTGTATCACCGCTTTCCAGAATACGCACACAGCTGAAAACCTCTTACGGCAACTGAGGAAGATCATCGCGGAATGGCTTACCCCAATTGGACTCTCCTGTGGATTTGTGGCATCGGACAACGCCAGCAATATTGTGTGTGCATTAAATATGGGCAAATTCCAGCACGTCCCATGTTTTGCACATACCTTGAATTTGGTGGTGCAGAATTTTTAAAAAAAACGACAGGGGCGTGCAAGAGATGCTGTCGGTGGCCAGAAAAATTGCGGGACACTTTCGGCGTACAGGCACCACGTACAGAAGACTGGAGCACCACCAAAAACTACTGAACCTGCCCTGCCATCATCTGAAGCAAGAAGTGGTAACGAGGTGGAATTCAACCCTCTATATGCTTCAGAGGTTGGAGGAGCAGCAAAAGGCCATTCAAGCCTATACAATTGAGCACGATATAGGAGATGGAATGCACCTGTCTCAAGTGCAGTGGAGAATGATTTCAACGTTGTGCAAGGTTCTGATGCCCTTTGAACTTGCCACACGTGAAGTCAGTTCAGACACTGCCAGCCTGAGTCAGGTCATTCCCCTCATCAGGCTTTTGCAGAAGAAGCTGGAGGCATTGAAGAAGGAGCTAACACGGAGCGATTCCGCTAGGCATGTGGGACTTGTGGATGCAGCCCTTAATTCGCTTAACAAGGATTCACGGGTGGTCAATCTGTTGAAATCAGAGCACTACATTTTGGCCACCGTGCTCGATCCTAGATTTAAAGCCTACCTTGGATCTCTCTTTCCGGCAGACACAGGTCTGCTGGGGTTGAAAGACCAGCTGGTGACAAAATTGTCAAGTCAAGCGGAACGCGACCTGTCAACATCTCCTCCTTCACATTCTCCCGCAACTGGGGGTGCGAGGAAAAGGCTCAGAATTCCGAGCCCACCCGCTGGCGGTGATGCAGGGCAGTCTGGAGCGACTGCTGATGCTGACATCTGGTCCGGACTGAAGGACCTGACAACGATTACGGACATGTCGTCTACTGTCACTGCATATGATTCTCTCAACATTGATAGAATGGTGGAGGATTATATGAGTGACCGCATCCAAGTAGGCACGTCACACAGTCCGTACTTATACTGGCAGGAAAAAGAGGCAATTTGGAGGCCCTTGCACAAACTGGCTTTATTCTACCTAAGTTGCCCTCCCACAAGTGTGTACTCCGAAAGAGTGTTTAGTGCCGCCGCTCACCTTGTCAGCAATCGGCGTACGAGGTTACATCCAGAAAATGTGGAGAAGATGATGTTCATTAAAATGAATTATAATCAATTCCTCCGCGGAGACATTGACCAGCAGCAATTGCCTCCACAAAGTACACAGGGAGCTGAGATGGTGGATTCCAGTGGGGACGAATTGATAATCTGTGAGGAGGGGGATGTACACGGTGATATATCGGAGGGTGAAGATGAGGTGGACATCTTGCCTCTGTAGAGCCAGTTTGTGCAAGGAGAGATTAATTGCTTCTTTTTTGGGGGGGGGTCCAAACCAACCCGTCATATCAGTCACAGTCGTGTGGCAGACCCTGTCACTGAAATGATGGGTTGGTTAAAGTGTGCATGTCCTGTTTTGTTTATACAACATAAGGGTGGGTGGGAGGGCCCAAGGATAATTCCATCTTGCACCTCTTTTTTCTTTTCTTTTTCTTTGCATCATGTGCTGATTGGGGAGGGTTTTTTGGAAGGGACATCCTGCGTGACACTGCAGTGCCACTCCTAGATGGGCCCGGTGTTTGTGTCGGCCACTAGGGTCGCTAATCTTACTCACACAGCTACCTCATTGCGCCTCTTTTTTTCTTTGCGTCATGTGCTGTTTGGGGAGGGTTTTTTGGAAGGGACATCCTGCGTGACACTGCAGTGCCACTCCTAGATGTGCCCGGTGTTTGTGTCGGCCACTAGGGTCGCTAATCTTACTCACACAGTCAGCTACCTCATTGCGCCTCTTTTTTTCTTTGCGTCATGTGCTGTTTGGGGAGGGTTTTTTGGAAGGGCCATCCTGCGTGACACTGCAGTGCCACTCCTAGATGGGCCCGGTGTTTGTGTCGGCCACTAGGGTCGCTAATCTTACTCACACAGCTACCTCATTGCGCCTCTTTTTTTCTTTGCGTCATGTGCTGTTTGGGGAGGGTTTTTTGGAAGGGACATCCTGCGTGACACTGCAGTGCCACTCCTAGATGGGCCCGGTGTTTGTGTCGGCCACTAGGGTCGCTTATCTTACTCACACAGCGACCTCGGTGCAAATTTTAGGTTTTTGAGGTTTTTGAGGTTAATAATACTTTGGGATCAAAATGACCCCCAAATTCTATGATTTAAGCTGTTTTTTAGTGTTTTTGGAAAAAAACACCCGAATCCAAAACACACCCGAATCCGACAAAAATAATTCGGTGAGGTTTTGCCAAAACGCGTTCGAACCCAAAACACGGCCGCGGAACCGAACCCAAAACCAAAACACAAAACCCGAAAAATTTCAGGCGCTCATCTCTAGTATGAACTCTAATTCCCCAACTGAAACCTCTCACAAACACACACTCCTAAATCTAGTACACACACACACACACACACACATTTCCCCAGTACTGACAACTCTCATCACTTCCACACACTGACAACTCCCTCCTGCTCCTCTCCCCACTGACACTGACAGCTCCCTCACAGTCACACACATCCTCCACCCCCCCACACACACACTGATAGCACACATGCACAAATCCCCCCCTCCTCGACACTAACTGTCACGGACTGCTTGGGCAGCAGGGGGCAGGCTCTGACTTGAAGTGCTGAAATTCAACAGCTCTCTCGAACTTGCAAGGCATGGCTGTGCAGCTGTCTCCAGCCATCTCCTTGCCCACTGTGTAATTTGTGGCGTTCTCTGATGTTCCCCGCTCTGCCTCTACAACCGGCACATAATGTACAGCAGTGGTGACTCCTGAGTATGGGCCTGGAGAACTCCGCCTACCGGGGGGTAGGGATTAATAATTTCAAAGGGGCAGAGCTAGGAGTGAAGCAGTGGACAGCAGTTGAGGGGCGTTTCAAACTGTAACAGGGTTGGGACAATTTCAGTATCCTTCCCTCACCGTCTAATTGGTCAGTCCCACGCTGATTGCCATAGCGCCCTTTCGAGACTGCAGAACTCTATCCCTTAGCCACGGTTGGCACAGCTGGATGGTGCCCCTGGCAAGTGCCATCCTGGCCAAGGGGTAGATACGCCCCTGAGGGTCAGGGCCAGCAACAGAAATCTCGGGGCCCAGTACACTGATATCTCTGGGGCCCCCTCAACCCCCCCTTAACTTGGCAGAGGGATCTTTAAAAAAAAATGGAGCCTTTGACTCGGACCGTCAGTGAGGCCGGCAGGTGGTTTTCATACTGGGCTATCCAGCTCTTCGGTGGCGGTGGCAGGGACATTCAGAAAAGGGCCAGCACAGCAACATGCATAATAATGGCAATACAGTATGGACCACAGGGACTGGACAAAGTGATGGGGTAAAAGGAGGGGGGAGGGTTTAGTTAGCCTGTTAATTGTTTTCCTGCTTAAATTGAGCAGTTGGTGGATACACTTTAAAAAGCAATATTGGCACTGTGGCCCCATTATTTCTGTTCTTATTTCTGCTATGTCGTGTAGATGATGGCCTAACAGGAGGCTTTAAAATTTTCTTTCTAGTGTCCTTCGTTTGGGAGAAAAATGCAAAGGTACAAGACAGCTTTTCCTTGCCAATATCTCTCTTTTGCAAAGAGCTACGCATTGGAAAATTCAGGGCTATGTCGTGTAGATGATGGCCTAACAGGAGGCTTTAAAATTTTCTTTCTAGTGACCTTCGTTTGGGAGAAAAATGTAAAGGTACAAGACAGCTTTTCCTTGCCAATATCTCTCTTTTGCAAAGAGCTGCGCATTGGAAAATTCAGGGCTATGTCGTGTAGATGATGGCCTAACAGGAGGCTTTAAAATTTTCTTTCTAGTGACCTTCGTTTGGGAGAAAAATGCAAAGGTACAAGACAGCTTTTCCTTGCCAATATCTCTCTTTTGCAAAGAGCTGCGCATTGGAAAATTCAGGGCTATGTCGTGTAGATGATGGCCTAACAGGAGGCTTTAACATTTTCTTTCTAGTGTCCTTCGTTTGGGAGAAAAATGCAAAGGTACAAGACAGCTTTTCCTTGCCAATATCTCTCTTTTGCAAAGAGCTACGCATTGGAAAATTCAGGGCTATGTCGTGTAGATGATGGCCTAACAGGAGGCTTTAAAATTTTCTTTCTAGTGACCTTCGTTTGGGAGAAAAATGCAAAGGTACAAGACAGCTTTTCCTTGCCAATATCTCTCTTTTGCAAAGAGCTGCGCATTGGAAAATTCATAGCTATGCTGTGTAGATGATGGTCTAACAGGAGGCTTTAAAATTTTAATTCTAGTGTCCTTCGTTTGGGAGAAAAATGCAAAGGTACAAGACAGCTTTTCCATGCCAATATCTCTCTTTTGCAAAGAGCTGCGCATTGGAAAATTCTGGGCTATGTCGTGTAGATGATGGCCTAACAGGAGGCTTTAAAATTTTCTTTCTAGTGACCTTCGTTTGGGAGAAAAATGCAAAGGTACAAGACAGCTTTTCCTTGCCAATATCTCTCTTTTGCAAAGAGCTGCGCATTGGAAAATTCAGGGCTATGTCGTGTAGATGATGGCCTAACAGGAGGCTTTAAAATTTTCTTTCTAGTGTCCTTCGTTTGGGAGAAAAATGCAATGGTACAAGACAGCTTTTCCTTGCCAATATCTCTCTTTTGCAAAGAGCTGCACATTGGAAAATTCAGGGCTATGTCGTGTAGATGATGGCCTAACAGGAGGCTTTAAAATTTTCTTTCTAGTGTCCTTCGTTTGGGAGAAAAATGCAAAGGTACAAGACAGATTTTCCTTGCCAATATCTCTCTTTTGCAAAGAGCTGCGCATTGGAAAATTCAGGGCTATGTCGTGTAGATGATGGCCTAACAGGAGGCTTTAAAATGTTCTTTCTAGTGTCCTTCGTTTGGGAGAAAAATGCAAAGGTACAAGACAGCTTTTCCTTGCCAATATCTCTCTTTTGCAAAGAGCTGCGCATTGGAAAATTCAGGGCTATGTCGTGTAGATGATGGCCTAACAGGAGGCTTTAAAATTTTAATTCTAGTGTCCTTCGTTTGGGAGAAAAATGCAAAGGTACAAGACTGCTTTTCCTTGCCAATATCTCTCTTTTGCAAAGAGCTGCGCATTGGAAAATTCATGGCTATGCCGTGTAGATGATGGTCTAACAGGAGGCTTTAAAATTTTCTTTCTAGTGTCCTTCGTTTGGGAGAAAAATGCAATGGTACAAGACAGCTTTTCCTTGCCAATATCTCTCTTTTGCAAAGAGCTGCGCATTGGAAAATTCAGGGCTATGTCGTGTAGATGATGGCCTAACAGGAGGCTTTAAAATTTTCTTTCTAGTGTCCTTCGTTTGGGAGAAAAATGCAAAGGTACAAGACAGCTTTTCCTTGCCAATATCTCTCTTTTGCAAAGAGCTACGCATTGGAAAATTCAGGGCTATGTCGTGTAGATGATGGCCTAACAGGTGGCTTTAAAATTTTCTTTCTAGTGACCTTCGTTTGGGAGAAAAATGCAAAGGTACAAGACAGCTTTTCCTTGCCAATATCTCTCTTTTGCAAAGAGCTGCGCATTGGAAAATTCAGGGCTATGTCGTGTAGATGATGGCCTAACAGGAGGCTTTAAAATTTTCTTTCTAGTGACCTTCGTTTGGGAGAAAAATGCAAAGGTACAAGACAGCTTTTCCTTGCCAATATCTCTCTTTTGCAAAGAGCTGCGCATTGGAAAATTCAGGGCTATGTCGTGTAGATGATGGCCTAACAGGAGGCTTTAAAATTTTAATTCTAGTGTCCTTCGTTTGGGAGAAAAATGCAAAGGTACAAGACAGCTTTTCCTTGCCAATATCTCTCTTTTGCAAAGAGCTGCGCATTGGAAAATTCACGGCTATGCCGTGTAGATGATGGTCTAACAGGAGGCTTTAAAATTTTCTTTCTAGTGTCCTTCGTTTGGGAGAAAAATGCAATGGTACAAGACAGCTTTTCCTTGCCAATATCTCTCTTTTGCAAAGAGCTGCGCATTGGAAAATTCAGGGCTATGTCGTGTAGATGATGGCCTAACAGGAGGCTTTAAAATTTTCTTTCTAGTGTCCTTAGTTTGGGAGAAAAATGCAAAGGTACAAGACAGCTTTTCCTTGCCAATATCTCTCTTTTGCAAAGAGCTGCGCATTGGAAAATTCAGGGCTATGTCGTGTAGATGATGGCCTAACAGGGGGCTTTAAAATTTTCTTTCTAGTGACCTTCGTTTTGGAGAAAAATGCAAAGGTACAAGACAGCTTTTCCTTGCCAATATCTCTCTTTTGCAAAGAGCTGCGCATTGGAAAATTCAGGGCTATGTCGTGTAGATGATGGCCTAACAGGAGGCTTTAAAATTTTCTTTCTAGTGTCCTTCGTTTGGGAGAAAAATGCAATGGTACAAGACAGCTTTTCCTTGCCAATATCTCTCTTTTGCAAAGAGCTGCGCATTGGAAAATTCAGGGCTATGTCGTGTAGATGATGGCCTAACAGGAGGCTTTAAAATTTTCTTTCTAGTGTCCTTCGTTTGGGAGAAAAATGCAAAGGTACAAGACAGCTTTTCCTTTCCAATATCTCTCTTTTGCAAAGAGCTGCGCATTGGAAAATTCAGGGTTATGTCGTGTAGATGATGGCCTAACAGGAGGCTTTAAAATTATCTTTCTAGTGTCCTTCGTTTGGGAGAAAAATGCAAAGGTACAAGACAGCTTTTCCTTGCCAATATCTCTCTTTTGCAAAGAGCTGCGCATTGGAAAATTCAGGGCTATGTCGTGTAGATGATGGCCTAACAGGAGGCTTTAATATTTTAATTCTAGTGTCCTTCGTTTGGGAGAAAAATGCAAAGGTACAAGACAGCTTTTACTTGCCAATATCTCTCTTTTGCAAAGAGCTGCGCATTGGAAAATTCAGGGCTATGTCGTGTAGATGATGGCCTAACAGGAGGCTTTAAAATTTTAATTCTAGTGTCCTTCGTTTGGGAGAAAAATGCAAAGGTACAAGACAGCTTTTCCTTGCCAATATCTCTCTTTTGCAAAGAGCTGCGCATTGGAAAATTCAGGGCTATGTCGTGTAGATGATGGCCTAACAGGAGGCTTTAAAATTTTCTTTCTAGTGACCTTCGTTTGGGAGAAAAATGCAAAGGAACAAGACAGCTTTTCCTTGCCAATATCTCTCTTTTGCAAAGAGCTGCGCATTGGAAAATTCAGGGCTATGTCGTGTAGATGATGGCCTAACAGGAGGCTTTAAAATGTTCTTTCTAGTGTCCTTCGTTTGGGAGAAAAATGCAATGGTACAAGACAGCTTTTCCTTGCCAATATCTCTCTTTTGCAAAGAGCTGCGCATTGGAAAATTCAGGGCTATGTCGTGTAGATGATGGCCTAACAGGAGGCTTTAAAATTTTAATTCTAGTGTCCTTCGTTTGGGAGAAAAATGCAAAGGTACAAGACAGCTTTTCCTTGCCAATATCTCTCTTTTGCAAAGAGCTGCGCATTGGAAAATTCATGGCTATGTCGTGTAGATGATGGTCTAACAGGAGGCTTTAAAATTTTCTTTCTAGTGTCCTTCGTTTGGGAGAAAAATGCAATGGTACAAGACAGCTTTTCCTTGCCAATATCTCTCTTTTGCAAAGAGCTGCGCATTGGAAAATTCAGGGCTATGTCGTGTAGATGATGGCCTAACAGGAGGCTTTAAAATTTTATTTCTAGTGTCCTTCGTTTGGGAGAAAAATGCAAAGGTACAAGACAGCTTTTCCTTGCCAATATCTCTCTTTTGCAAAGAGCTACGCATTGGAAAATTCAGTGCTATGTCGTGTAGATGATGGCCTAACAGGAAGCTTTAAAATTTTCTTTCTAGTGACCTTCGTTTGGGAGAAAAATGCAAAGGTACAAGACAGCTTTTCCTTGCCAATATCTCTCTTTTGCAAAGAGCTGCGCATTGGAAAATTCAGGGCTATGTCGTGTAGATGATGGCCTAACAGGAGGCTTTAAAATTTTCTTTCTAGTGACCTTCGTTTGGGAGAAAAATGCAAAGGTACAAGACAGCTTTTCCTTGCCAATATCTCTCTTTTGCAAAGAGCTGTGCATTGGAAAATTCAGGGCTATGTCGTGTAGATGATGGCCTAACAGGAGGCTTTAAAATTTTAATTCTAGTGTCCTTCGTTTGGGAGAAAAATGCAAAGGTACAAGACAGCTTTTCCTTGCCAATATCTCTCTTTTGCAAAGAGCTGCGCATTGGAAAATTCAGGGCTATGTCGTGTAGATGATGGCCTAACAGGAGGCTTTAAAAATTTTCTTTCTAGTATCCTTCGTTTGGGAGAAAAATGCAAAGGTACAAGACAGCTTTTCCTTGCCAATATCTCTCTTTTGCAAAGAGCTGCGCATTGGAAAATTCATGGCTATGCCGTGTAGATGATGGTCTAACAGGAGGCTTTAAAATGTTCTTTCTAGTGTCCTTCGTTTGGGAGAAAAATGCAATGGTACAAGACAGCTTTTCCTTGCCAATATCTCTCTTTTGCAAAGAGCTGCGCATTGGAAAATTCAGGGCTATGTCGTGTAGATGATGGCCTAACAGGAGGCTTCAAAATTTTCTTTCTAGTGTCCTTCGTTTGGGAGAAAAATGCAAAGGTACAAGACAGCTTTTCCTTGCCAATATCTCTCTTTTGCAAAGAGCTACGCATTGGAAAATTCAGGGCTATGTCGTGTAGATGATGGCCTAACAGGAGGCTTTAAAATTTTCTTTCTAGTGACCTTCGTTTGGGAGAAAAATGCAAAGGTACAAGACAGCTTTTCCTTGCCAATATCTCTCTTTTGCAAAGAGCTGCGCATTGGAAAATTCAGGGCTATGTCGTGTAGATGATGGCCTAACAGGAGGCTTTAAAATTTTCTTTCTAGTGTCCTTCGTTTGGGAGAAAAATGCAAAGGTACAAGACAGCTTTTCCTTGCCAATATCTCTCTTTTGCAAAGAGCTGCGCATTGGAAAATTCAGGGCTATGTCGTGTAGATGATGGCCTAACAGGAGGCTTTAAAATTTTCTTTCTAGTGACCTTCGTTTGGGAGAAAAATGCAAAGGAACAAGACAGCTTTTCCTTGCCAATATCTCTCTTTTGCAAAGAGCTGCGCATTGGAAAATTCAGGGCTATGTCGTGTAGATGATGGCCTAACAGGAGGCTTTAAAATGTTCTTTCTAGTGTCCTTCGTTTGGGAGAAAAATGCAAAGGTACAAGACAGCTTTTCCTTGCCAATATCTCTCTTTTGCAAAGAGCTGCGCATTGGAAAATTCAGGGCTATGTCGTGTAGATGATGGCCTAACAGGAGGCTTTAAAATTTTAATTCTAGTGTCCTTCGTTTGGGAGAAAAATGCAAAGGTACAAGACAGCTTTTCCTTGCCAATATCTCTCTTTTGCAAAGAGCTGCGCATTGGAAAATTTATGGCTATGTCGTGTAGATGATGGTCTAACAGGAGGCTTTAAAATTTTCTTTCTAGTGTCCTTCGTTTGGGAGAAAAATGCAATGGTACAAGACAGCTTTTCCTTGCCAATATCTCTCTTTTGCAAAGAGCTGCGCATTGGAAAATTCAGGGCTATGTCGTGTAGATGATGGCCTAACAGGAGGCTTTAATATTTTAATTCTAGTGTCCTTCGTTTGGGAGAAAAATGCAAAGGTACAAGACAGCTTTTACTTGCCAATATCTCTCTTTTGCAAAGAGCTGCGCATTGGAAAATTCAGGGCTATGTCGTGTAGATGATGGCCTAACAGGAGGCTTTAAAATTTTAATTCTAGTGTCCTTCGTTTGGGAGAAAAATGCAAAGGTACAAGACAGCTTTTCCTTGCCAATATCTCTCTTTTGCAAAGAGCTGCGCATTGGAAAATTCAGGGCTATGTCGTGTAGATGATGGCCTAACAGGAGGCTTTAAAATTTTCTTTCTAGTGACCTTCGTTTGGGAGAAAAATGCAAAGGAACAAGACAGCTTTTCCTTGCCAATATCTCTCTTTTGCAAAGAGCTGCGCATTGGAAAATTCAGGGCTATGTCGTGTAGATGATGGCCTAACAGGAGGCTTTAAAATGTTCTTTCTAGTGTCCTTCGTTTGGGAGAAAAATGCAAAGGTACAAGACAGCTTTTCCTTGCCAATATCTCTCTTTTGCAAAGAGCTGCGCATTGGAAAATTCAGGGCTATGTCGTGTAGATGATGGCCTAACAGGAGGCTTTAAAATTTTAATTCTAGTGTCCTTCGTTTGGGAGAAAAATGCAAAGGTACAAGACAGCTTTTCCTTGCCAATATCTCTCTTTTGCAAAGAGCTGCGCATTGGAAAATTCATGGCTATGTCGTGTAGATGATGGTCTAACAGGAGGCTTTAAAATTTTCTTTCTAGTGTCCTTCGTTTGGGAGAAAAATGCAATGGTACAAGACAGCTTTTCCTTGCCAATATCTCTCTTTTGCAAAGAGCTGCGCATTGGAAAATTCAGGGCTATGTCGTGTAGATGATGGCCTAACAGGAGGCTTTAAAATTTTATTTCTAGTGTCCTTCGTTTGGGAGAAAAATGCAAAGGTACAAGACAGCTTTTCCTTGCCAATATCTCTCTTTTGCAAAGAGCTACGCATTGGAAAATTCAGTGCTATGTCGTGTAGATGATGGCCTAACAGGAGGCTTTAAAATTTTCTTTCTAGTGACCTTCGTTTGGGAGAAAAATGCAAAGGTACAAGACAGCTTTTCCTTGCCAATATCTCTCTTTTGCAAAGAGCTGCGCATTGGAAAATTCAGGGCTATGTCGTGTAGATGATGGCCTAACAGGAGGCTTTAAAATTTTCTTTCTAGTGACCTTCGTTTGGGAGAAAAATGCAAAGGTACAAGACAGCTTTTCCTTGCCAATATCTCTCTTTTGCAAAGAGCTGTGCATTGGAAAATTCAGGGCTATGTCGTGTAGATGATGGCCTAACAGGAGGCTTTAAAATTTTAATTCTAGTGTCCTTCGTTTGGGAGAAAAATGCAAAGGTACAAGACAGCTTTTCCTTGCCAATATCTCTCTTTTGCAAAGAGCTGCGCATTGGAAAATTCAGGGCTATGTCGTGTAGATGATGGCCTAACAGGAGGCTTTAAAAATTTTCTTTCTAGTATCCTTCGTTTGGGAGAAAAATGCAAAGGTACAAGACAGCTTTTCCTTGCCAATATCTCTCTTTTGCAAAGAGCTGCGCATTGGAAAATTCATGGCTATGCCGTGTAGATGATGGTCTAACAGGAGGCTTTAAAATGTTCTTTCTAGTGTCCTTCGTTTGGGAGAAAAATGCAATGGTACAAGACAGCTTTTCCTTGCCAATATCTCTCTTTTGCAAAGAGCTGCGCATTGGAAAATTCAGGGCTATGTCGTGTAGATGATGGCCTAACAGGAGGCTTTAAAATTTTCTTTCTAGTGTCCTTCGTTTGGGAGAAAAATGCAAAGGTACAAGACAGCTTTTCCTTGCCAATATCTCTCTTTTGCAAAGAGCTGCGCATTGGAAAATTCATGGCTATGCCGTGTAGATGATGGTCTAACAGGAGGCTTTAAAATTTTCTTTCTAGTGTCCTTCGTTTGGGAGAAAAATGCAATGGTACAAGACAGCTTTTCCTTGCCAATATCTCTCTTTTGCAAAGAGCTGCGCATTGGAAAATTCAGGGCTATGTCGTGTAGATGATGGCCTAACAGGAGGCTTTAAAATCTTCTTTCTAGTGTCCTTCGTTTGGGAGAAAAATGCAAAGGTACAAGACAGCTTTTCCTTGCCAATATCTCTCTTTTGCAAAGAGCTACGCATTGGAAAATTCAGGGCTATGTCGTGTAGATGATGGCCTAACAGGTGGCTTTAAAATTTTCTTTCTAGTGACCTTCGTTTGGGAGAAAAATGCAAAGGTACAAGACAGCTTTTCCTTGCCAATATCTCTCTTTTGCAAAGAGCTGCGCATTGGAAAATTCAGGGCTATGTCGTGTAGATGATGGCCTAACAGGAGGCTTTAAAATTTTCTTTCTAGTGACCTTCGTTTGGGAGAAAAATGCAAAGGTACAAGACAGCTTTTCCTTGCCAATATCTCTCTTTTGCAAAGAGCTGCGCATTGGAAAATTCAGGGCTATGTCGTGTAGATGATGGCCTAACAGGAGGCTTTAACATTTTCTTTCTAGTGTCCTTCGTTTGGGAGAAAAATGCAAAGGTACAAGACAGCTTTTCCTTGCCAATATCTCTCTTTTGCAAAGAGCTGCGCATTGGAAAATTCAGGGCTATGTCGTGTAGATGATGGCCTAACAGGAGGCTTTAAAATTATCTTTCTAGTGTCCTTCGTTTGAGAGAAAAATGCAAAGGTACAAGACAGCTTTTCCTTGCCAATATCTCTCTTTTGCAAAGAGCTGCGCATTGGAAAATTCAGGGCTATGTCGTGTAGATGATGGCCTAACAGGAGGCTTTAAAATTTTAATTCTAGTGTCCTTCGTTTGGGAGAAAAATGCAAAGGTACAAGACAGCTTTTCCTTGCCAATATCTCTCTTTTGCAAAGAGCTGCGCATTGGAAAATTCAGGACTATGTCGTGTAGATGATGGCCTAACAGGAGGCTTTAAAATTTTAATTCTAGTGTCCTTCGTTTGGGAGAAAAATGCAAAGGTACAAGACAGCTTTTCCTTGCCAATATCTCTCTTTTGCAAAGAGCTGCGCATTGGAAAATTCATGGCTATGCCGTGTAGATGATGGTCTAACAGGAGGCTTTAAAATTTTCTTTCTAGTGTCCTTCGTTTGGGGGAAAAATGCAATGGTACAAGACAGCTTTTCCTTGCCAATATCTCTCTTTTGCAAAGAGCTGCGCATTGGAAAATTCAGGGCTATGTCGTGTAGATGATGGCCTAACAAGAGGCTTTAAAATTTTCTTTCTAGTGTCCTTCGTTTGGGAGAAAAATGCAAAGGTACAAGACAGCTTTTCCTTGCCAATATCTCTCTTTTGCAAAGAGCTACGCATTGGAAAATTCAGGGCTATGTCGTGTAGATGATGGCCTAGCAGGTGGCTTTAAAATTTTCTTTCTAGTGACCTTCGTTTGGGAGAAAAATGCAAAGGTACAAGACAGCTTTTCCTTGCCAATATCTCTCTTTTGCAAAGAGCTGCGCATTGGAAAATTCAGGGCTATGTCGTGTAGATGATGGCCTAACAGGAGGCTTTAAAATTTTCTTTCTAGTGACCTTCGTTTGGGAGAAAAATGCAAAGGTACAAGACAGCTTTTCCTTGCCAATATCTCTCTTTTGCAAAGAGCTGCGCATTGGAAAATTCAGGGCTATGTCGTGTAGATGATGGCCTAACAGGAGGCTTTAAAATTATCTTTCTAGTGTCCTTCGTTTGGGAGAAAAATGCAAAGGTACAAGACAGCTTTTCCTTGCCAATATCTCTCTTTTGCAAAGTGCTGCGCATTGGAAAATTCAGGGCTATGTCGTGTAGATGATGGCCTAACAGGAGGCTTTAAAATTTTAATTCTAGTGTCCTTCGTTTGGGAGAAAAATGCAAAGGTACAAGACAGCTTTTCCTTGCCAATATCTCTCTTTTGCAAAGAGCTGCGCATTGGAAAATTCAGGGCTATGTCGTGTAGATGATGGCCTAACAGGAGGCTTTAAAATTTTCTTTCTAGTGACCTTCGTTTGGGAGAAAAATGCAAAGGTACAAGACAGCTTTTCCTTGCCAATATCTCTCTTTTGCAAAGAGCTGCGCATTGGAAAATTCAGGGCTATGTCGTGTAGATGATGGCCTAACAGGAGGCTTTAAAATTTTCTTTCTAGTGTCCTTCGTTTGGGAGAAAAATGCAATGGTACAAGACAGCTTTTCCTTGCCAATATCTCTCTTTTGCAAAGAGCTGCGCATTGGAAAATTCAGGGCTATGTCGTGTAGATGATGGCCTAACAGGAGGCTTTAAAATTTTCTTTCTAGTGTCCTTCGTTTGGGAGAAAAATGCAAAGGTACAAGACAGCTTTTCCTTGCCAATATCTCTCTTTTGCAAAGAGCTGCGCATTGGAAAATTCAGGGCTATGTCGTGTAGATGATGGCCTAACAGGAGGCTTTAAAATGTTCTTTCTAGAGTCCTTCGTTTGGGAGAAAAATGCAAAGGTACAAGACAGCTTTTCCTTGCCAATATCTCTCTTTTGCAAAGAGCTGCGCATTGGAAAATTCAGGGCTATGTCGTGTAGATGATGGCCTAACAGGAGGCTTAAAATTTTAATTCTAGTGTCCTTCGTTTGGGAGAAAAATGCAAAGGTACAAGACAGCTTTTCCTTGCCAATATCTCTCTTTTGCAAAGAGCTGCGCATTGGAAAATTCATGGCTATGCCGTGTAGATGATGGTCTAACAGGAGGCTTTAAAATTTTCTTCCTAGTGTCCTTCGTTTGGGAGAAAAATGCAATGGTACAAGACAGCTTTTCCTTGCCAATATCTCTCTTTTGCAAAGAGCTGCGCATTGGAAAATTCAGGGCTATGTCGTGTAGATGTTGGCCTAACAGGAGGCTTTAAAATTTTCTTTCTAGTGTCCTTCGTTTGGGAGAAAAATGCAAAGGTACAAGACAGCTTTTCCTTGCCAATATCTCTCTTTTGCAAAGAGCTACGCATTGGAAAATTCAGGGCTATGTCGTGTAGATGATGGCCTAACAGGAGGCTTTAAAATTTTCTTTCTAGTGACCTTCGTTTGGGAGAAAAATGCAAAGGTACAAGACAGCTTTTCCTTGCCAATATCTCTCTTTTGCAAAGAGCTGCGCATTGGAAAATTCAGGGCTATGTCGTGTAGATGATGGCCTAACAGGAGGCTTTAAAATTTTCTTTCTAGTGACCTTCGTTTGGGAGAAAAATGCAAAGGTACAAGGCAGCTTTTCCTTTCCAATATCTCTCTTTTGCAAAGAGCTGCGCATTGGAAAATTCAGGGCTATGTCGTGTAGATGATGGCCTAACAGGAGGCTTTAAAATTTTCTTTCTAGTGTCCTTCGTTTTGGAGAAAAATGCAAAGGTACAAGACAGCTTTTCCTTGCCAATATCTCTCTTTTGCAAAGAGCTGCGCATTGGAAAATTCAGGGCTATGTCGTGTAGATGATGGCCTAACAGGAGGCTTTAAAATTATCTTTCTAGTGTCCTTCGTTTGGGAGAAAAATGCAAAGGTACAAGACAGCTTTTCCTTGCCAATATCTCTCTTTTGCAAAGAGCTGCGCATTGGAAAATTCAGGGCTATGTCGTGTAGATGATGGCCTAACAGGAGGCTTTAAAATTTTAATTCTAGTGTCCTTCGTTTGGGAGAAAAATGCAAAGGTACAAGACAGCTTTTCCTTGCCAATATCTCTCTTTTGCAAAGAGCTGCGCATTGGAAAATTCAGGGCTATGTCGTGTAGATGATGGCCTAACAGGAGGCTTAAAATTTTAATTCTAGTGTCCTTCGTTTGGGAGAAAAATGCAAAGGTACAAGACAGCTTTTCCTTGCCAATATCTCTCTTTTGCAAAGAGCTGCGCATTGGAAAATTCATGGCTATGCCGTGTAGATGATGGTCTAACAGGAGGCTTTAAAATTTTCTTTCTAGTGTCCTTCGTTTGGGAGAAAAATGCAATGGTACAAGACAGCTTTTCCTTGCCAATATCTCTCTTTTGCAAAGAGCTGCGCATTGGAAAATTCAGATCTATGTCGTGTAGATGATGGCCTAACAGGAGGCTTTAAAATTTTCTTTCTAGTGTCCTTCGTTTGGGAGAAAAATGCAAAGGTACAAGACAGCTTTTCCTTGCCAATATCTCTCTTTTGCAAAGAGCTACGCATTGGAAAATTCAGGGCTATGTCGTGTAGATGATGGCCTAACAGGAGGCTTTAAAATTTTCTTTCTAGTGACCTTCGTTTGGGAGAAAAATGCAAAGGTACAAGACAGCTTTTCCTTGCCAATATCTCTCTTTTGCAAAGAGCTGCGCATTGGAAAATTCAGGGCTATGTCGTGTAGATGATGGCCTAACAGGAGGCTTTAAAATTTTCTTTCTAGTGACCTTCGTTTGGGAGAAAAATGCAAAGGTACAAGGCAGCTTTTCCTTGCCAATATCTCTCTTTTGCAAAGAGCTGCGCATTGGAAAATTCAGGGCTATGTCGTGTAGATGATGGCCTAACAGGAGGCTTTAAAATTTTCTTTCTAGTGTCCTTCGTTTGGGAGAAAAATGCGACGGTACAAGACAGCTTTTCCTTGCCAATATCTCTCTTTTGCAAAGAGCTGCGCATTGGAAAATTCAGGGCTATGTCGTGTAGATGATGGCCTAACAGGAGGCTTTAAAATTATCTTTCTAGTGTCCTTCGTTTGGGAGAAAAATGCAAAGGTACAAGACAGCTTTTCCTTGCCAATATCTCTCTTTTGCAAAGAGCTGCGCATTGGAAAATTCAGGGCTATGTCGTGTAGATGATGGCCTAACAGGAGGCTTTAAAATTTTAATTCTAGTGTCCTTCGTTTGGGAGAAAAATGCAAAAGTACAAGACAGCTTTTCCTTGCCAATATCTCTCTTTTGCAAAGAGCTGCGCATTGGAAAATTCAGGGCTATGTCGTGTAGATGATGGCCTAACAGGAGGCTTTAAAATTTTAATTCTAGTGTCCTTCGTTTGGGAGAAAAATGCAAAGGTACAAGACAGCTTTTCCTTGCCAATATCTCTCTTTTGCAAAGAGCTGCGCATTGGAAAATTCAGGGCTATGTCGTGTAGATGATGGCCTAACAGGAGGCTTTAAAATTTTCTTTCTAGTGACCTTCGTTTGGGAGAAAAATGCAAAGGTACAAGACAGCTTTTCCTTGCCAATATCTCTCTTTTGCAAAGAGCTGCGCATTGGAAAATTCAGGGCTATGTCGTGTAGATGATGGCCTAACAGGAGGCTTAAAATTTTAATTCTAGTGTCCTTCGTTTGGGAGAAAAATGCAAAGGTACAAGACAGCTTTTCCTTGCCAATATCTCTCTTTTGCAAAGAGCTGCGCATTGGAAAATTCAGGACTATGTCGTGTAGATGATGGCCTAACAGGAGGCTTTAAAATTTTCTTTCTAGTGTCCTTCGTTTGGGAGAAAAATGCAATGGTACAAGACAGCTTTTCCTTGCCAATATCTCTCTTTTGCAAAGAGCTGCGCATTGGAAAATTCAGGGCTATGTCGTGTAGATGATGGCCTAACAGGAGGCTTTAAAATTTTCTGTCTAGTGTCCTTCGTTTGGGAGAAAAATGCAAAGGTACACGACAGCTTTTCCTTGCCAATATCTCTCTTTTGCAAAGAGCTGCGCATTGGAAAATTCAGGGCCATGTCGTGTAGATGATGGCCTAACAGGAGGCTTTAAAATTATCTTTCTAGTTTCCTTCGTTTGGGAGAAAAATGCAAAGGTACAAGACAGCTTTTCCTTGCCAATATCTCTCTTTTGCAAAGAGCTGCGCATTGGAAAATTCAGGGCTATGTCGTGTAGATGATGGCCTAACAGGAGGCTTTAAAATTTTCTTTCTAGTATCCTTCGTTTGGGAGAAAAATGCAAAGGTAAAAGACAGCTTTTCCTTGCCAATATCTCTCTTGACAAAGAGCTACGCATTGGAAAATTCAGGGCTATGTCGTGTAGATGATGGCCTAACAGGAGGCTTTAAAATTTTCTTTCTAGTGACCTTCGTTTGGGAGAAAAATGCAAAGGTACAAGACAGCTTTTCCTTGCCAATATCTCTCTTTTGCAAAGAGCTGCGCATTGGAAAATTCAGGGCTATGTCGTGTAGATGATGGCCTAACAGGAGGCTTTAACATTTTCTTTCTAGTGTCCTTCGTTTGGGAGAAAAATGCAAAGGTACAAGACAGCTTTTCCTTGCCAATATCTCTCTTTTGCAAAGAGCTACGCATTGGAAAATTCAGGGCTATGTCGTGTAGATGATGGCCTAACAGGAGGCTTTAAAAAAATTTTTCTAGTTTCCTTCGTTTGGGAGAAAAATGCAAAGGTACAAGACAGCTTTTCCTTGCCAATATCTCTCTTTTGCAACGAGCTGCGCATTGGAAAATTCAGGGCTATGTCGTGTAGATGATGGCCTAACAGGAGGCTTCAAAATTTTCTTTCTAGTGTCCTTCGTTTGGGAGAAAAATGCAATGGTACAAGACAGCTTTTCCTTGCCAATATCTCTCTTTTGCAAAGAGCTGCGCAATGGAAAATTCAGGGCTATGTCGTGTAGATGATGGCCTTACAGGAGGCTTTAAAATTTTCTTTCTAGTGTCCTTCGTTTGGGAGAAAAATGCAAAGGTACAAGACAGCTTTTCCTTGCCAATATCTCTCTTTTGCAAAGAGCTACGCATTGGAAAATTCAGGGCTATGTCGTGTAGATGATGGCCTAACAGGAGGCTTTAAAATTTTAATTCTAGTGTCCTTCGTTTGGGAGAAAAATGCAAAGGTACAAGACAGCTTTTCCTTGCCAATATCTCTCTTTTGCAAAGAGCTGCGCATTGGAAAATTCAGGGCTATGTCGTGTAGATGATGGCCTAACAGGAGGCTTTAAAATTTTCTTTCTAGTGTCCATCGTTTGGGAGAAAAATGCAAAGGTACAAGACAGCTTTTCCTTGCCAATATCTCTCTTTTGCAAAGAGCTACGCATTGGAAAATTCAGGGCTATGTCGTGTAGATGATGGCCTAACAGGAGGCTTTAAAATTTTCTTTCTAGTTTCTTCGTTTGGGAGAAAAATGCAAAGGTACAAGACAGCTTTTCCTTGCCAATATCTCTCTTTTGCAACGAGCTGCGCATTGGAAAATTCAGGGCTATGTCGTGTAGATGATGGCCTAACAGGAGGCTTCAAAATTTTCTTTCTAGTGTCCTTCGTTTGGGAGAAAAATGCAATGGTACAAGACAGCTTTTCCTTGCCAATATCTCTCTTTTGCAAAGAGCTGCGCAATGGAAAATTCAGGGCTATGTCGTGTAGATGATGGCCTTACAGGAGGCTTTAAAATTTTCTTTCTAGTTTCCTTCGTTTGGGAGAAAAATGCAAAGGTACAAGACAGCTTTTCCTTGCCAATATCTCTCTTTTGCAAAGAGCTACGCATTGGAAAATTCAGGGCTATGTCGTGTAGATGATGGCCTAACAGGAGGCTTTAAAATTTTAATTCTAGTGTCCTTCGTTTGGGAGAAAAATGCAAAGGTACAAGACAGCTTTTCCTTGCCAATATCTCTCTTTTGCAAAGAGCTGCGCATTGGAAAATTCAGGGCTATGTCGTGTAGATGATGGCCTAACAGGAGGCTTTAAAATTTTCTTTCTAGTGTCCTTCGTTTGGGAGAAAAATGCAAAGGTACAAGACAGCTTTTCCTTGCCAATATCTCTCTTTTGCAAAGAGCTACGCATTGGAAAATTCAGGGCTATGTCGTGTAGATGATGGCCTAACAGGAGGCTTTAAAATTTTCTTTCTAGTTTCCTTCGTTTGGGAGAAAAATGCAAAGGTACAAGACAGCTTTTCCTTGCCAATATCTCTCTTTTGCAACGAGCTGCGCATTGGAAAATTCAGGGCTATGTCGTGTAGATGATGGCCTAACAGGAGGCTTCAAAATTTTCTTTCTAGTGTCCTTCGTTTGGGAGAAAAATGCAATGGTACAAGACAGCTTTTCCTTGCCAATATCTCTCTTTTGCAAAGAGCTGCGCATTGGAAAATTCAGGGCTATGTCGTGTAGATGATGGCCTTACAGGAGGCTTTAAAATTTTCTTTCTAGTGTCCTTCGTTTGGGAGAAAAATGCAAAGGTACAAGACAGCTTTTCCTTGCCAATATCTCTCTTTTGCAAAGTGCTACGCATTGGAAAATTCAGGGCTATGTCGTGTAGATGATGGCCTAACAGGAGGCTTTAAAATTTTAATTCTAGTGTCCTTCGTTTGGGAGAAAAATGCAAAGGTACAAGACAGCTTTTCCTTGCCAATATCTCTCTTTTGCAAAGAGCTGCGCATTGGAAAATTCAGGGCTATGTCGTGTAGATGATGGCCTAACAGGAGGCTTTAAAATTTTCTTTCTAGTGTCCTTCGTTTGGGAGAAAAATGCAAAGGTACAAGACAGCTTTTCCTTGCCAATATCTCTCTTTTGCAAAGAGCTACGCATTGGAAAATTCAGGGCTATGTCGTGTAGATGATGGCCTAACAGGAGGCTTTAAAATTTTCTTTCTAGTGTCCTTCGTTTGGGAGAAAAATGCAAAGGTACAAGATAGCTTTTCCTTGCCAATATCTCTCTTTTGCAAAGAGCTACGCATTGGAAAATTCAGGGCTATGTCGTGTAGATGATGGCCTAACAGGAGGCTTTAAAATTTTCTTTCTAGTGACCTTCGTTTGGGAGAAAAATGCAAAGGTACAAGACAGCTTTTCCTTACCAATATCTCTCTTTTGCAAAGAGCTGCGCATTGGAAAATTCAGGGCTATGTCGTGTAGATGATGGCCTAACAGGAGGCTTTAAAATTTTCTTTCTAGTGTCCTTCGTTTGGGAGAAAAATGCAATGGTACAAGACAGCTTTTCCTTGCCAATATCTCTCTTTTGCAAAGAGCTGCGCATTGGAAAATTCAGGGCTATGTCGTGTAGATGATGGCCTTACAGGAGGCTTTCAAATTTTCTTTCTAGTGTCCTTCGTTTGGGAGAAAAATGCAAAGGTACAAGACAGCTTTTCCTTGCCAATATCTCTCTTTTGCAAAGAGCTACGCATTGGAAAATTCAGGGCTATGTCGTGTAGATGATGGCCTAACAGGAGGCTTTAAAATTTTAATTCTAGTGTCCTTCGTTTGGGAGAAAAATGCAAAGGTACAAGACAGCTTTTCCTTGCCAATATCTCTCTTTTGCAAAGAGCTGCGCATTGGAAAATTCAGGGCTATGTCGTGTAGATGATGGCCTAACAGGAGGCTTTAAAATTTTCTTTCTAGTGTCCTTCGTTTGGGAGAAAAATGCAAAGGTACAAGACAGCTTTTCCTTGCCAATATCTCTCTTTTGCAAAGAGCTGCGCATAGGAAAATTCAGGGCTATGTCGTGTAGATGATGGCCTAACAGGAGGCTTTAAAATTTTCTTTCTAGTGACCTTCGTTTGGGAGAAAAATGCAATGGTACAAGACAGCTTTTCCTTGCCAATAACTCTCTTTTGCAAAGAGCTGCGCATTGGAAAATTCAGGGCTATGTCGTGTAGATGATGGCCTTACAGGAGGCTTTAAAATTTTCTTTCTAGTGTCCTTCGTTTGGGAGAAAAATGCAAAGGTACAAGACAGCTTTTCCTTGCCAATATCTCTCTTTTGCAAAGAGCTACGCATTGGAAAATCCAGGGCTATGTCGTGTAGATGATGGCCTAACAGGAGGCTTTAAAATTTTCTTTCTAGTGTCCTTCGTTTGGGAGAAAAATGCAAAGGTACAAGACAGCTTTTCCTTGCCAATATCTCTCTTTTGCAAAGAGCTACGCATTGGAAAATTCAGGGCTATGTCGTGTAGATGATGGCCTAACAGGAGGCTTTAAAATTTTCTTTCTAGTTTCCTTCGTTTGGGAGAAAAATGCAAAGGTACAAGACAGCTTTTCCTTGCCAATATCTCTCTTTTGCAACGAGCTGCGCATTGAAAAATTCAGGGCTATGTCGTGTAGATGATGGCCTAACAGGAGGCTTCAAATTTTTCTTTCTAGTGTTCTTCGTTTGGGAGAAAAATGCAATGGTACAAGACAGCTTTTCCTTGCCAATAACTCTCTTTTGCAAAGAGCTGCGCATTGGAAAATTCAGGGCTATGTCGTGTAGATGATGGCCTTACAGGAGGCTTTAAAATTTTCTTTCTAGTGTCCTTCGTTTGGGAGAAAAATGCAAAGGTACAAGACAGCTTTTCCTTGCCAATATCTCTCTTTTGCAAAGAGCTACGCATTGGAAAATCCAGGGCTATGTCGTGTAGATGATGGCCTAACAGGAGGCTTTAAAATTTTCTTTCTAGTGTCCTTCGTTTGGGAGAAAAATGCAAAGGTACAAGACAGCTTTTCCTTGCCAATATCTCTCTTTTGCAAAGAGCTACGCATTGGAAAATTCAGGGCTATGTCGTGTAGATGATGGCCTAACAGGAGGCTTTAAAATTTTCTTTCTAGTGACCTTCGTTTGGGAGAAAAATGCAAAGGTACAAGACAGCTTTTCCTTGCCAATATCTCTCTTTTGCAAAGAGCTGCGCATTGGAAAATTCAGGGCTATGTCGTGTAGATGATGGCCTAACAGGAGGCTTTAAAATTTTCTGTCTAGTGTCCTTCGTTTGGGAGAAAAATGCAAAGGTACAAGACAGCTTTTCCTTGCCAATATCTCTCTTTTGCAAAGAGCTGCGCATTGGAAAATTCAGGGCCATGTCGTGTAGATGATGGCCTAACAGGAGGCTTTAAAATTATCTTTCTAGTTTCCTTCGTTTGGGAGAAAAATGCAAAGGTACAAGACAGCTTTTCCTTGCCAATATCTCTCTTTTGCAAAGAGCTGCGCATTGGAAAATTCAGGGCTATGTCGTGTAGATGATGGCCTAACAGGAGGCTTTAAAATTTTCTTTCTAGTGTCCTTCGTTTGGGAGAAAAATGCAAAGGTAAAAGACAGCTTTTCCTTGCCAATATCTCTCTTTTGCAAAGAGCTACGCATTGGAAAATTCAGGGCTATGTCGTGTAGATGATGGCCTAACAGGAGGCTTTAAAATTTTCTTTCTAGTTTCCTTCGTTTGGGAGAAAAATGCAAAGGTACAAGACAGCTTTTCCTTGCCAATATCTCTCTTTTGCAACGAGCTGCGCATTGAAAAATTCAGGGCTATGTCGTGTAGATGATGGCCTAACAGGAGGCTTCAAATTTTTCTTTCTAGTGTTCTTCGTTTGGGAGAAAAATGCAATGGTACAAGACAGCTTTTCCTTGCCAATAACTCTCTTTTGCAAAGAGCTGCGCATTGGAAAATTCAGGGCTATGTCGTGTAGATGATGGCCTTACAGGAGGCTTTAAAATTTTCTTTCTAGTGTCCTTCGTTTGGGAGAAAAATGCAAAGGTACAAGACAGCTTTTCCTTGCCAATATCTCTCTTTTGCAAAGAGCTACGCATTGGAAAATCCAGGGCTATGTCGTGTAGATGATGGCCTAACAGGAGGCTTTAAAATTTTCTTTCTAGTGTCCTTCGTTTGGGAGAAAAATGCAAAGGTACAAGACAGCTTTTCCTTGCCAATATCTCTCTTTTGCAAAGAGCTACGCATTGGAAAATTCAGGGCTATGTCGTGTAGATGATGGCCTAACAGGAGGCTTTAAAATTTTCTTTCTAGTGACCTTCGTTTGGGAGAAAAATGCAAAGGTACAAGACAGCTTTTCCTTGCCAATATCTCTCTTTTGCAAAGAGCTGCGCATTGGAAAATTCAGGGCTATGTCGTGTAGATGATGGCCTAACAGGAGGCTTTAAAATTTTCTTTCTAGTGACCTTCGTTTGGGAGAAAAATGCAAAGGTACAAGACAGCTTTTCCTTGCCAATATCTCTCTTTTGCAAAGAGCTGCGCATTGGAAAATTCAGGACTATGTCGTGTAGATGATGGCCTAACAGGAGGCTTTAAAATTTTCTTTCTAGTGTCCTTCGTTTGGGAGAAAAATGCAATGGTACAATACAGCTTTTCCTTGCCAATATCTCTCTTTTGCAAAGAGCTGCGCATTGGAAAATTCAGGGCTATGTCGTGTAGATGATGGCCTAACAGGAGGCTTTAAAATTTTCTGTCTAGTGTCCTTCGTTTGGGAGAAAAATGCAAAGGTACAAGACAGCTTTTCCTTGCCAATATCTCTCTTTTGCAAAGAGCTGCGCATTGGAAAATTCAGGGCCATGTCGTGTAGATGATGGCCTAACAGGAGGCTTTAAAATTATCTTTCTAGTTTCCTTCGTTTGGGAGAAAAATGCAAAGGTACAAGACAGCTTTTCCTTGCCAATATCTCTCTTTTGCAAAGAGCTGCGCATTGGAAAATTCAGGGCTATGTCGTGTAGATGATGGCCTAACAGGAGGCTTTAAAATTTTCTTTCTAGTGTCCTTCGTTTGGGAGAAAAATGCAAAGGTAAAAGACAGCTTTTCCTTGCCAATATCTCTCTTGACAAAGAGCTACGCATTGGAAAATTCAGGGCTATGTCGTGTAGATGATGGCCTAACAGGAGGCTTTAAAATTTTCTTTCTAGTGACCTTCGTTTGGGAGAAAAATGCAAAGGTACAAGACAGCTTTTCCTTGCCAATATCTCTCTTTTGCAAAGAGCTGCGCATTGGAAAATTCAGGGCTATGTCGTGTAGATGATGGCCTAACAGGAGGCTTTAACATTTTCTTTCTAGTGTCCTTCGTTTGGGAGAAAAATGCAAAGGTACAAGACAGCTTTTCCTTGCCAATATCTCTCTTTTGCAAAGAGCTACGCATTGGAAAATTCAGGGCTATGTCGTGTAGATGATGGCCTAACAGGAGGCTTTAAAAAAAATTTTCTAGTTTCCTTCGTTTGGGAGAAAAATGCAAAGGTACAAGACAGCTTTTCCTTGCCAATATCTCTCTTTTGCAACGAGCTGCGCATTGGAAAATTCAGGGCTATGTCGTGTAGATGATGGCCTAACAGGAGGCTTCAAAATTTTCTTTCTAGTGTCCTTCGTTTGGGAGAAAAATATAATGGTACAAGACAGCTTTTCCTTGCCAATATCTCTCTTTTGCAAAGAGCTGCGCAATGGAAAATTCAGGGCTATGTCGTGTAGATGATGGCCTTACAGGAGGCTTTAAAATTTTCTTTCTAGTGTCCTTCGTTTGGGAGAAAAATGCAAAGGTACAAGACAGCTTTTCCTTGCCAATATCTCTCTTTTGCAAAGAGCTACGCATTGGAAAATTCAGGGCTATGTCGTGTAGATGATGGCCTAACAGGAGGCTTTAAAATTTTAATTCTAGTGTCCTTCGTTTGGGAGAAAAATGCAAAGGTACAAGACAGCTTTTCCTTGCCAATATCTCTCTTTTGCAAAGAGCTGCGCATTGGAAAATTCAGGGCTATGTCGTGTAGATGATGGCCTAACAGGAGGCTTTAAAATTTTCTTTCTAGTGTCCTTCGTTTGGGAGAAAAATGCAAAGGTACAAGACAGCTTTTCCTTGCCAATATCTCTCTTTTGCAAAGAGCTACGCATTGGAAAATTCAGGGCTATGTCGTGTAGATGATGGCCTAACAGGAGGCTTTAAAAATTTTCTTTCTAGTTTCCTTCGTTTGGGAGAAAATGCAAAGGTACAAGACAGCTTTCCTTGCCAATATCTCTCTTTTGCAACGAGCTGCGCATTGGAAAATTCAGGGCTATGTCGTGTAGATGATGGCCTAACAGGAGGCTTCAAAATTTTCTTCTAGTGTCCTTCGTTTGGGAGAAAAATGCAATGGTACAAGACAGCTTTTCCTTGCCAATATCTCTCTTTTGCAAAGAGCTGCGCAATGGAAAATTCAGGGCTATGTCGTGTAGATGATGGCCTTACAGGAGGCTTTAAAATTTTCTTTCTAGTGTCCCTTCGTTTGGGAGAAAAATGCAAAGGTACAAGACAGCTTTTCCTTGCCAATATCTCTCTTTTGCAAAGAGCTACGCATTGGAAAATTCAGGGCTATGTCGTGTAGATGATGGCCTAACAGGAGGCTTTAAAATTTTAATTCTAGTGTCCTTCGTTTGGGAGAAAAATGCAAAGGTACAAGACAGCTTTTCCTTGCCAATATCTCTCTTTTGCAAAGAGCTGCGCATTGGAAAATTCAGGGCTATGTCGTGTAGATGATGGCCTAACAGGAGGCTTTAAAATTTTCTGTCTAGTGTCCTTCGTTTGGAGAAAAATGCAAAGGTACAAGACAGCTTTTCCTTGCCAATATCTCTCTTTTGCAAAGAGCTGCGCATTGGAAAATTCAGGGCTATGTCGTGTAGATGATGGCCTAACAGGAGGCTTTAAAATTTTCTTTCTAGTGTCCTTCGTTTGGGAGAAAAATGCAAAGGTACAAGACAGCTTTTCCTTGCCAATATCTCTCTTTGCAAAGAGCTACGCATTGGAAAATTCAGGGCTATGTCGTGTAGATGATGGCCTAACAGGAGGCTTTAAAATTTTCTTTCTAGTGACCTTCGTTTGGGAGAAAAATGCAAAGGTACAAGACAGCTTTTCCTTACCAATATCTCTCTTTTGCAAAGAGCTGCGCATTGGAAAATTCAGGGCTATGTCGTGTAGATGATGGCCTAAAAGAGGCTTTAAAATTTTCTTTCTAGTGTCCTTCGTTTGGGAGAAAAATGCAATGGTACAAGACAGCTTTTCCTTGCCAATATCTCTCTTTTGCAAAGAGCTGCGCATTGGAAAATTCAGGGCTATGTCGTGTAGATGATGGCCTTACAGGAGGCTTTAAAATTTTCTTTCTAGTGTCCTTCGTTTGGGAGAAAAATGCAAAGGTACAAGACAGCTTTTCCTTGCCAATATCTCTCTTTTGCAAAGAGCTACGCATTGGAAAATTCAGGGCTATGTCGTGTAGATGATGGCCTAACAGGAGGCTTTAAAATTTAAATTCTAGTGTCCTTCGTTTGGGAGAAAAATGCAAAGGTACAAGACAGCTTTTCCTTGCCAATATCTCTCTTTTGCAAAGAGCTGCGCATTGGAAAATTCAGGGCTATGTCGTGTAGATGATGGCCTAACAGGAGGCTTTAAAATTTTCTTTCTAGTGTCCTTCGTTTGGGAGAAAAATGCAAAGGTACAAGACAGCTTTTCCTTGCCAATATCTCTCTTTTGCAAAGAGCTGCGCATTGGAAAATTCAGGGCTATGTCGTGTAGATGATGGCCTAACAGGAGGCTTTAAAATTTTCTTTCTAGTGACCTTCGTTTGGGAGAAAAATGCAATGGTACAAGACAGCTTTTCCTTGCCAATAACTCTCTTTTGCAAAGAGCTGCGCATTGGAAAATTCAGGGCTATGTCGTGTAGATGATGGCCTTACAGGAGGCTTTAAAATTTTCTTTCTAGTGTCCTTCGTTTGGGAGAAAAATGCAAAGGTACAAGACAGCTTTTCCTTGCCAATATCTCTCTTTTGCAAAGAGCTACGCATTGGAAAATCCAGGGCTATGTCGTGTAGATGATGGCCTAACAGGAGGCTTTAAAATTTTCTTTCTAGTGTCCTTCGTTTGGGAGAAAAATGCAAAGGTACAAGACAGCTTTTCCTTGCCAATATCTCTCTTTGCAAAGAGCTACGCATTGGAAAATTCAGGGCTATGTCGTGTAGATGATGGCCTAACAGGAGGCTTTAAAATTTTCTTTCTAGTGACCTTCGTTTGGGAGAAAAATGCAAAGGTACAAGACAGCTTTTCCTTGCCAATATCTCTCTTTTGCAAAGAGCTGCGCATTGGAAAATTCAGGGCTATGTCGTGTAGATGATGGCCTAACAGGAGGCTTTAAAATTTTCTTTCTAGTGACCTTCGTTTGGGAGAAAAATGCAAAGGTACAAGACAGCTTTTCCTTGCCAATATCTCTCTTTTGCAAAGAGCTGCGCATTGGAAAATTCAGGACTATGTCGTGTAGATGATGGCCTAACAGGAGGCTTTAAAATTTTCTTTCTAGTGTCCTTCGTTTGGGAGAAAAATGCAATGGTACAAGACAGCTTTTCCTTGCCAATATCTCTCTTTTGCAAAGAGCTGCGCATTGGAAAATTCAGGGCTATGTCGTGTAGATGATGGCCTAACAGGAGGCTTTAAAATTTTCTGTCTAGTGTCCTTCGTTTGGGAGAAAAATGCAAAGGTACAAGACAGCTTTTCCTTGCCAATATCTCTCTTTTGCAAAGAGCTGCGCATTGGAAAATTCAGGGCCATGTCGTGTAGATGATGGCCTAACAGGAGGCTTTAAAATTATCTTTCTAGTTTCCTTCGTTTGGGAGAAAAATGCAAAGGTACAAGACAGCTTTTCCTTGCCAATATCTCTCTTTTGCAAAGAGCTGCGCATTGGAAAATTCAGGGCTATGTCGTGTAGATGATGGCCTAACAGGAGGCTTTAAAATTTTCTTTCTAGTGTCCTTCGTTTGGGAGAAAAATGCAATGGTACAAGACAGCTTTTCCTTGCCAATATCTCTCTTTTGCAAAGAGCCTGCGCATTGGAAAATTCAGGGCTATGTCGTGTAGATGATGGCCTAACAGGAGGCTTTAAAATTTTCTGTCTAGTGTCCTTCGTTTGGGAGAAAAATGGAAAGGTACAAGACAGCTTTTCCTTGCCA
Source organism: Pseudophryne corroboree (assembly GCF_028390025.1). Taxonomy (NCBI): domain Eukaryota; kingdom Metazoa; phylum Chordata; class Amphibia; order Anura; family Myobatrachidae; genus Pseudophryne; species Pseudophryne corroboree. The sequence continues at coordinate 407,015 of NW_026970181.1, forward strand.
ATATCTCTCTTTTGCAAAGAGCTACGCATTGGAAAATTCAGGGCTATGTCGTGTAGATGATGGCCTAAAAGGAGGCTTTAAAATTTTCTTTCTAGTGTCCCTTCGTTTGGGAGAAAAATGCAATGGTACAAGACAGCTTTTCCTTGCCAATAACTCTCTTTTGCAAAGAGCTGCGCATTGGAAAATTCAGGGCTATGTCGTGTAGATGATGGCCTTACAGGAGGCTTTAAAATTTTCTTTCTAGTGTCCTTCGTTTGGGAGAAAAATGCAAAGGTACAAGACAGCTTTTCCTTGCCAATATCTCTCTTTTGCAAAGAGCTACGCATTGGAAAATCAAGGCTATGTCGTGTAGATGATGGCCTAACAGGAGGCTTTAAAAATTTTCTTTCTAGTGTCCTTCGTTTGGGAGAAAAATGCAAAGGTACAAGACAGCTTTTCCTTGCCAATATCTCTCTTTTGCAAAGAGCTAAGCATTGGAAAATTCAGGGCTATGTCGTGTAGATGATGGCCTAACAGGAGGCTTTAAAATTTTCTTTCTAGTGACCTTCGTTTGGGAGAAAAATGCAAAGGTACAAGACAGCTTTTCCTTGCCAATATCTCTCTTTTGCAAAGAGCTGCGCATTGGAAAATTCAGGGCTATGTCGTGTAGATGATGGCCTAACAGGAGGCTTTAAAATTTTCTTTCTAGTGACCTTCGTTTGGGAGAAAAATGCAAAGGTACAAGACAGCTTTTCCTTGCCAATATCTCTCTTTTGCAAAGAGCTGCGCATTGGAAAATTCAGGACTATGTCGTGTAGATGATGGCCTAACAGGAGGCTTTAAAATTTTCTTTCTAGTGTCCTTCGTTTGGGAGAAAAATGCAATGGTACAAGACAGCTTTTCCTTGCCAATATCTCTCTTTTGCAAAGAGCTGCGCATTGGAAAATTCAGGGCTATGTCGTGTAGATGATGGCCTAACAGGAGGCTTTAAAATTTTCTGTCTAGTGTCCTTCGTTTGGGAGAAAAATGCAAAGGTACAAGACAGCTTTTCCTTGCCAATATCTCTCTTTTGCAAAGAGCTGCGCATTGGAAAATTCAGGGCCATGTCGTGTAGATGATGGCCTAACAGGAGGCTTTAAAATTATCTTTCTAGTTTCCTTCGTTTGGGAGAAAAATGCAAAGGTACAAGACAGCTTTTCCTTGCCAATATCTCTCTTTTGCAAAGAGCTGCGCATTGGAAAATTCAGGGCTATGTCGTGTAGATGATGGCCTAACAGGAGGCTTTAAAATTTTCTTTCTAGTGTCCTTCGTTTGGGAGAAAAATGCAATGGTACAAGACAGCTTTTCCTTGCCAATATCTCTCTTTTGCAAAGAGCTGCGCATTGGAAAATTCAGGGCTATGTCGTGTAGATGATGGCCTAACAGGAGGCTTTAAAATTTTCTGTCTAGTGTCCTTCGTTTGGGAGAAAAATGCAAAGGTACAAGACAGCTTTTCCTTGCCAATATCTCTCTTTTGCAAAGAGCTGCGCATTGGAAAATTAAGGGCCATGTCGTGTAGATGATGGCCTAACAGGAGGCTTTAAAATTATCTTTCTAGTTTCCTTCGTTTGGGAGAAAAATGCAAAGGTACAAGACAGCTTTTCCTTGCCAATATCTCTCTTTTGCAAAGAGCTGCGCATTGGAAAATTCAGGGCTATGTCGTGTAGATGATGGCCTAACAGGAGGCTTTAAAATTTTCTTTCTAGTGTCCTTCGTTTGGGAGAAAAATGCAAAGGTAAAAGACAGCTTTTCCTTGCCAATATCTCTCTTTTGCAAAGAGCTACGCATTGGAAAATTCAGGGCTATGTCGTGTAGATGATGGCCTAACAGGAGGCTTTAAAATTTTCTTTCTAGTGACCTTCGTTTGGGAGAAAAATGCAAAGGTACAAGACAGCTTTTCCTTGCCAATATCTCTCTTTTGCAAAGAGCTGCGCATTGGAAAATTCAGGGCTATGTCGTGTAGATGATGGCCTAACAGGAGGCTTTAACATTTTCTTTCTAGTGTCCTTCGTTTGGGAGAAAAATGCAAAGGTACAAGACAGCTTTTCCTTGCCAATATCTCTCTTTTGCAAAGAGCTACGCATTGGAAAATTCAGGGCTATGTCGTGTAGATGATGGCCCTAACAGGAGGCTTTAAAAATTTTTTTCTAGTTTCCTTCGTTTGGGAGAAAAATGCAAAGGTACAAGACAGCTTTTCCTTGCCAATATCTCTCTTTTGCAACGAGCTGCGCATTGGAAAATTCAGGGCTATGTCGTGTAGATGATGGCCTAACAGGAGGCTTCAAAATTTTCTTTCTAGTGTCCTTCGTTTGGGAGAAAAATGCAATGGTACAAGACAGCTTTTCCTTGCCAATATCTCTCTTTTGCAAAGAGCTGCGCATTGGAAAATTCAGGGCTATGTCGTGTAGATGATGGCCTTACAGGAGGCTTTAAAATTTTCTTTCTAGTGTCCTTCGTTTGGGAGGAAAATGCAAAGGTACAAGACAGCTTTTCCTTGCCAATATCTCTCTTTTGCAAAGAGCTACGCATTGGAAAATTCAGGGCTATGTCGTGTAGATGATGGCCTTACAGGAGGCTTTAAAATTTTCTTTCTAGTGTCCTTCGTTTGGGAGAAAAATGCAAAGGTACAAGACAGCTTTTCCTTGCCAATATCTCTCTTTTGCAAAGAGCTACGCATTGGAAAATTCAGGGCTATGTCGTGTAGATGATGGCCTAACAGGAGGCTTTAAAATTTTAATTCTAGTGTCCTTCGTTTGGGAGAAAAATGCAAAGGTACAAGACAGCTTTTCCTTGCCAATATCTCTCTTTTGCAAAGAGCTGCGCATTGGAAAATTCAGGGCTATGTCGTGTAGATGATGGCCTAACAGGAGGCTTTAAAATTTTCTGTCTAGTGTCCTTCGTTTGGGAGAAAAATGCAAAGGTACAAGACAGCTTTTCCTTGCCAATATCTCTCTTTGCAAAGAGCTGCGCATTGGAAAATTCAGGGCTATGTCGTGTAGATGATGGCCTAACAGGAGGCTTTAAAATTTTCTTTCTAGTGTCCTTCGTTTGGGAGAAAAATGCAAAGGTACAAGACAGCTTTTCCTTGCCAATATCTCTCTTTTGCAAAGAGCTACGCATTGGAAAATTCAGGGCTATGTCGTGTAGATGATGGCCTAACAGGAGGCTTTAAAATTTTCTTTCTAGTGACCTTCGTTTGGGAGAAAAATGCAAAGGTACAAGACAGCTTTTCCTTACCAATATCTCTCTTTTGCAAAGAGCTGCGCATTGGAAAATTCAGGGCTATGTCGTGTAGATGATGGCCTAAAAGGAGGCTTTAAAATTTTCTTTCTAGTGTCCTTCGTTTGGGAGAAAAATGCAATGGTACAAGACAGCTTTTCCTTGCCAATATCTCTCTTTTGCAAAGAGCTGCGCATTGGAAAATTCAGGGCTATGTCGTGTAGATGATGGCCTTACAGGAGGCTTTAAAATTTTCTTTCTAGTGTCCTTCGTTTGGGAGAAAAATGCAAAGGTACAAGACAGCTTTTCCTTGCCAATATCTCTCTTTTGCAAAGAGCTACGCATTGGAAAATTCAGGGCTATGTCGTGTAGATGATGGCCTAACAGGAGGCTTTAAAATTTAAATTCTAGTGTCCTTCGTTTGGGAGAAAAATGCAAAGGTACAAGACAGCTTTTCCTTGCCAATATCTCTCTTTTGCAAAGAGCTGCGCATTGGAAAATTCAGGGCTATGTCGTGTAGATGATGGCCTAACAGGAGGCTTTAAAAATTTTCTTTCTAGTGTCCTTCGTTTGGGAGAAAAATGCAAAGGTACAAGACAGCTTTTCCTTGCCAATATCTCTCTTTTGCAAAGAGCTGCGCATTGGAAAATTCAGGGCTATGTCGTGTAGATGATGGCCTAACAGGAGGCTTTAAAATTTTCTTTCTAGTGACCTTCGTTTGGGAGAAAAATGCAATGGTACAAGACAGCTTTTCCTTGCCAATAACTCTCTTTTGCAAAGAGCTGCGCATTGGAAAATTCAGGGCTATGTCGTGTAGATGATGGCCTTACAGGAGGCTTTAAAATTTTCTTTCTAGTGTCCTTCGTTTGGGAGAAAAATGCAAAAGTACAAGACAGCTTTTCCTTGCCAATATCTCTCTTTTGCAAAGAGCTACGCATTGGAAAATCCAGGGCTATGTCGTGTAGATGATGGCCTAACAGGAGGCTTTAAAATTTTCTTTCTAGTGTCCTTCGTTTGGGAGAAAAATGCAAAGGTACAAGACAGCTTTTCCTTGCCAATATCTCTCTTTTGCAAAGAGCTACGCATTGGAAAATTCAGGGCTATGTCGTGTAGATGATGGCCTAACAGGAGGCTTTAAAATTTTCTTTCTAGTGACCTTCGTTTGGGAGAAAAATGCAAAGGTACAAGACAGCTTTTCCTTGCCAATATCTCTCTTTTGCAAAGAGCTGCGCATTGGAAAATTCAGGACTATGTCGTGTAGATGATGGCCTAACAGGAGGCTTTAAAATTTTCTTTCTAGTGTCCTTCGTTTGGGAGAAAAATGCAATGGTACAAGACAGCTTTTCCTTGCCAATATCTCTCTTTTGCAAAGATCTGCGCATTGGAAAATTCAGGGCTATGTCGTGTAGATGATGGCCTAACAGGAGGCTTTAAAATTTTCTGTCTAGTGTCCTTCGTTTGGGAGAAAAATGCAAAGGTACAAGACAGCTTTTCCTTGCCAATATCTCTCTTTTGCAAAGAGCTGCGCATTGAAAATTCAGGGCCATGTCGTGTAGATGATGGCCTAACAGGAGGCTTTAAAATTATCTTTCTAGTTTCCTTCGTTTGGGAGAAAAATGCAAAGGTACAAGACAGCTTTTCCTTGCCAATATCTCTCTTTTGCAAAGAGCTGCGCATTGGAAAATTCAGGGCTATGTCGTGTAGATGATGGCCTAACAGGAGGCTTTAAAATTTTCTTTCTAGTGTCCTTCGTTTGGGAGAAAAATGCAAAGGTAAAAGACAGCTTTTCCTTGCCAATATCTCTCTTTTGCAAAGAGCTACGCATTGGAAAATTCAGGGCTATGTCGTGTAGATGATGGCCTAACAGGAGGCTTTAAAATTTTCTTTCTAGTGACCTTCGTTTGGGAGAAAAATGCAAAGGTACAAGACAGCTTTTCCTTGCCAATATCTCTCTTTTGCAAAGAGCTGCGCATTGGAAAATTCAGAGCTATGTCGTGTAGATGATGGCCTAACAGGAGGCTTTAACATTTTCTTTCTAGTGTCCTTCGTTTGGGAGAAAA